>NW_026779752.1:0-75000 GCF_030144855.1 Hypanus sabinus
TAATTGGATTTCTATCACATTTCATGGAGGGCAAATTATGCAATATCACAATGTTTACAAATATTTTGCTTGTCAATATTTAGAAGGTCAGTTCGAAGCACGGGACAGATGCGTCTGGATAAAACCTGTCCTCTCACCCTACATCTTTGCACCCAAGGAAGCAGCATCAATTTCCATACTCCGAAACGTTTTGTACAACTGTAGTGTGAGGTCATGTACGGGTTCTGTTGTAAAGAAAATATTTTAAAATCCATTTATTTTTCCTTTCTGATTAAACAGATGCATGAATTAACTCACCGTGGAAGTGTTGAACTCCGTAAAGAGCAATTTTTTTTCAGGATGGCATGCAATTTACTCATTATCCACAGAAAGTAATTCAGGGAAAGATAGATTGTAAAGATTACCTATCGGCCATTCCGTGATCTAACCAATTGAATACTGGAGGGGAATCACTTGCCGACAGCTAATCGCGCCAAAGCACATTTATGCAAACGCCAGGCTTTTGTTACCCATTTTTAGACATAACTGTTAAACACGAATGTGATGTTTGACAAATTTCCTCTTTTCTTTAAAAGATCGTAATAGAAAAATAAACGACATATAGCGTTCTTCCTTTAATTACAATTTTCCTCGGCGTGATCTAATCTGCCATGTTACGCTTTCATACATGTTCTGTGATGTTTTGTGTGTCATTCAAAAATATTTAATATCATGAGCATTTATCATTACAGATTTGGCTCCGCTACTGTTCAAATCAAGGGTTAAGATTTCATGTCATTTCATGGAATATAATGAACGTCATTTCAAGAGTGGCTGTTAAAGAACCGGGAAGACGTCTTCTCGAATTAACATGATTGCCGTTTAATCTGTCAGGAAATGTAGAGGAGGCCTGAGCCAAAATCACAGCAACGGAGCAGATTCAGCGTGGAACAATAACTTCCATAACAGACTACAAAATAATACAACAATATAACATCAGAAGCCACAGCAAAACGACAAGCGGAATTAAAAGCCTTTTGCAACAAGATAAACGTAAGCAGGTCGAGTGAAAGCCAAAACACACTGGTTGAAGCGGATTGGTCTGATGAGTGAACAAAGATTGTGGTTGAGATGGGTCCGTTAGAACTTATTCATGAATAATTGATCCAAGATGCTGTACGAAAGAGGACATTGCTTACTAAAAGCTCATTAATCATTTACTTACCAACAGCAAGAAATGTGACGATCGTTACAACAGTAAGTCAGACGCTGATATCCTTGGAGATCATTCCTTCTCTGATGTATTTCAAACTCTGTCAATAAATTGGAATATTTCATGGGGTTTTGAAATTAATCTGCTTGTCATTTTCTGAAAATAATTTGCCGCGTTTCCGCGTCTAAAAGTTATCTTTCGCATTTGTGTGCATTTGTTTTAATGTTTCCTTGTAAAGGATGAAGTTTAGGCCAGAACATCGCAAAAAGGAACTGCGGAATTACCGGAATGTGACTTCTCGTGACCTGGACATTTTGAGCAGAAAACAATACATAGTATTACTGTTCACTCTATCGGGCACTTTCATGTTACTTAATATGACAGCATCTGAGGAATATTTTATCCCCTTCTTCCCCAGGAATTCA
This sequence comes from Hypanus sabinus, assembly GCF_030144855.1. NCBI lineage: Eukaryota > Metazoa > Chordata > Chondrichthyes > Myliobatiformes > Dasyatidae > Hypanus > Hypanus sabinus. The sequence continues at coordinate 1,618 of NW_026779752.1, forward strand.
GGTCTCGACCATAATTCCCCCGGAAATCGGAAACATTCTGAAGCACATCATTTCCTCTGTAAACCTCGTTATTTCAGCGTTTATCCACATTAATTTCAGAGAAGAGCCAAATAACATGATAATGTCTCCATGCAGGATTATTCTGACATTGACCATGAAAAATGTAATTCACACTAGGTCGTCGTGTCTTTTGTAGTGTTCGGTACCATCTTATGAGTCTGTTACAACTTGCAGCATTGTATCAGAAATCCCGATTCTTATGCAGACAAGAGGAGTGACATCGAAACAAGGTGATTAATTGCACAATCTGTGTATTGCATCGAGTGATTATTCTGATTTTAATGTAACAGGGAAAAAAATCAACGAGCAAAATCGAAGGAAAATGAGCATCAAATTCTTGTTCTTCGCAGACAGCGACAGTAACAGAATCGTACGCCAAAGGATGAGAGGCAGAACAAAATTTAGAAACCCGAACGCATCCCACTATTGCACCTCACACGCACAAGCAGAACTCTCCACAATTCGGTAAGAGCGTAACAGACATTTAGCACAACGACTCAGGTTCCATAGCTTGCTGGATAACGGACCAAATGTCCTGACTACATCTCGTTGCGTGGCATTAATCAAGTATGAAATTCGACAAACATCAACGCACTACCGCGTGCGGTTTCAGCTTACATCCATGGCTGAATCTAAAGAAGAACATTGGCCCTAACGGCGATTGATTTGCTGCATTTTCGGAAACTGCTTTATTTCTATGTTTTACATCTCCCTTTTTCCCATTTCAAGGTTCTTTTGAAGAGCCTGAGCTGAGGTTACAAGCTGACTTCGTGTCTTGGCGGAAATGGGATCGGCCCTCGTGGCCTCACCACCGGCCGCTTTTCGATAAACAAGAAATGTGGCCCGTAAGAGTAGCGTGCATTCCGGGTTCCGGATTTTCGTGGCCCTGGAGGTGAGCCGATGAAAGGCCGGTGCTGCCGCCGCCTGATGCGTCGTCGATGCAAGATCATACGTAGCGAGATGGCTTCAGGCTGCTTGCCTAGAGACCATAGTCCTTTGGACACAGATCTCGGAAGAAGCAACGCAAGACTCTTTTCTGTTATGTTGAATAGTGGGCGAACGAGTAGTGTTAGAGGTACTGCAAGGTTCTGTCTTTCTTGATGCTTTGCTGCAGGCCTGAGTGCTCGGTGGTGGGTGACGATGCTTTATTTTTTAGTTGGGGTGGTTACTTTGCTGTTGAATGGGAGAGCGGGGCTAGGGAGAGGGGTACTTTCACGTTCTAACAACATTCTTTGGGGCACTTTTCTCTTTTCCTTTATGTTTGCGAATAATTTCAGGATGTATACATTGCTCTGACATTAAATGCACCTGTTCAAACATATTGTTTCTAATCTGCAGTGAATTCAGATGCGTTCTTCTGTATCTTTCTCACAAAGGAAAGCCTCAACACAGCAAGCAATCCTTAAAGCCTTCAGTGGACAGTTTTGAAAGGAGCTATACTCTTTCTATATTTAAACAAAACACGACGCTACGTTCCAGCGTGATGACATCAATGATCTTTCCAATTATACCAACAAGTCCACAGTCTCTAATTATAACACATTCCAAAAACAAACAAACAACATTTCTACGGCTCTCCTGTCTGTATTCCTTCCGGTCTACCATTTCGTTTGCATAAAGTCGACCTTCAGGAATTCACAAAATATCACCAGGTTTTGGGGAAATATCTGTCTGATCAGATTCCAAGTTCTTCCAATGATGACGTATTACAGTACAGAAACAACCATTTCGATTTATCCTATCTTCTACCCACGGAGATTTAGAAACCGCTCTAAATTCACCCGCCAGCCCCAGTTACACCAGGGAAGGTAGCCGCAGCCCACTCAATCTCTAATAAACCCCAGTCACGGCAACAATCTTGTCTACACCGTCCGTAAGCAAATCAGAGCTCAAGTGGAGAGTCATATAACGAGTACCTGCGATATGCTACTCGTATACCACTTGTTGTGGCAAGCTTTCTCGATGAGCTTCACCTCTGGGACTCTGGACAAACATCGGCAGTTGAATTCAATTGCCCTGTTCTGGCAGAAATGCTTCTGTCTGTCAGACGGACCGGATGCAGGTGCTTCAAGTGCTGCAAGTGCATGTCGTCTTGTCTTCCAGCTGTGGGTGATGTCTGCGAATCAATGAACATCTTCTGGAGTGTTGAGAGTCCTGCTTACCGGCGGTGAAATAACGCGAGAGTTTATCAGAGGATGGTATGAGCGGATTGACATACTCCCTTGGTATACGTTCATAACCGTTCTCCCTGATGCTCAACATTACCAGGGTGTTGAGGTCACACAGCTCAATCTCCGTCTACCTCGACGTCCAGTCCATTTGCTTTCAATTTTCGATACCAATATTGCGACATGTATTGCCGTGAGGTTACTGATCAGAATCAGTGTGTTGACACTTGCTGCCCCGACTCTACCACCATCACGCTCCAACCACCCCCTCCCCGGCACAAGGTCACTGGGTTCACACATTATGTATTTGCTCACACTCCATATCTTAAAATTAAAGAATATTTTTACCCAAATTCCACCAACATGTCACCCTTGTGATAATGCGACACTCAACATGGTCCATGTTTATATGAAAAAAGCGGTGCTTGAAAGGCCACCCTATATACTCATCTCTGCCTATCTGACTTCTCCATAATATTAGTCGCAAGATACCGGGCGCTGCTGGAAGTGGACGAATCAGTCACGAGGATCATGACTGTATGGCCTAATGAGGTACTCAGTATTCCTCAGGATTGTGTTGCACAGACTAACTAGCACAAGCACAAGAAGGCCGACACAAGCAGTAAAGGTACAGACCTAGTGTAAAATGCCTTACCTGTCACCTACTGCATCAGTAAATTTGCCGACGGCAGTGCTACCCCAAGCATGGTCATCGTATGTCCGAGGCAGAAACTCTGGCTGAACTCAGAGCTACGCTTATACTCAAAACCTTGGATGCTGTCTTCAAGTCTGGCTACAAAAAAAAAAAAAATAGCAACAACAACAACAACAACAACAACAACAACAAAGCTCTCAGAATAGCCAAAAAGAAAGAGAGCTCATCACAAGCACAAAAATAATATCCCGGCATATAAAAAAAAACACTAGCACAGCGTTCTGGTAACGATATATAACTGGACATTATGGACATTATTGGGTTCGAGGAAAAATGGCGCTGACACTATACTATGGCTGTACTATAGATCTGCATCCTTACTATTGCTATTTATGCTATTTATTGTCGAAATCTCTTCGTTGCAGTGTCGGGCCAGCTGTGGTAATGATCTATTCCCTTACAGTATGGTGCTGACCAATCCTTGGTTTGGTGCCAGATATTTTGAAGGTTTGTGTCAACACAATACTAGGTTGGTGCTGCAACAGTCTGTGCCTTTACAATATCATGATGAATATGTTTATTAGATACAGATACAACTCAAAACTCGGATTGTACAGATCTGGGTCCTCAGCAATATGATTTGATAAATTTCTGTCTTTGCCTTCATGAAATATATTATTTCGATATATTCACAGACAAAACCTCTAAACATGAAATAATAACTTGCTCCGAAAGGCTCAGCAATTTACATACTCAGAATCCTTTCCTGAACGTTACACGGTAAGGTGGAATTCTCCTCAGTGTGGAGATGTCACTCGGCATGGATGTATGAAGTGAAAAAAAAACGCTGTGATAAAGATCTCCATAATTGCCAATGGGACAATTAGAGGCAAGCAAGTTAAAAGAAGCCGGAGCAAAAGGATGCTTAATTAAGAAATGGGTAGGATGGCAGCATCAAACTAAATTACAGCGGAACTGATTAGATGAAACGATTATCTTTTCCGTAATATGGTGATCCGCGTTGACGAGAAGCTGTAAAACTTAATTAGAAGGCAGCATATTTGCGGGGAGCGAGTAACTAACGCATTTGAATCAGCTTAGAGAGTGCTTGTGAAAGAAAAGAGTGAGTGATAAGACGCACTTTAGTTTGCAGCGGAAAGGAAGGAAGAATAAATTGTATACAGATTAAAAAACATTTTTAATATAATGTCGAAATTACTATCAGAAAGGGAACTTAACACTGAAGATTAAATGAAGTGTCTGCAGCCGACAGGAAAGTTGCTGGGCCAACATCCCAATTTACAGATAAATAATTAACAGGGGCCGGATATGAATCAGGAGATGGGTGATGGACGTAGCGACGCAGCTTCGCATGGTTTATCGATGAAATTCAGCCTATTTACAAACATCTCCTACAACCAAGGAAACCAGTACTCTTGTCACTACTTCGACTCCCTTCCCCATTTGCGACCAGAGAGAAAGTCGCAATGGAAGCAAACAGGGAAGGAATCTGAATGAAGAATATAATATATAATATATAATATATCTTTTTTTACCTCAGACTCTGAGAAATGTTGATCATGATATTGGGACATTACTGCCCGCGGATTATCACAGTGAGCCGTTACAGGCAACTGATCATCACAGGGCAGCGTAAAGTCTAGGTATGGCAGAAGAAAGGAAATTGATTGGACTGTGTTCCTATACGAACATATCAAAAGACTACAAGACAGAACAGTTTTATAAAGCCTGAGAATTACATTTGAAACTGTCGACTTTTCCGAAAATACAAGGATGGAGGACTAGGCGAAGAATTAACGTTAAGTTACTTTTGAGTATTAGCAGAGGATACCGCTAGAAGTGCTAACAAACGGTAAGCGTATCAGCAGCATACATAAAAACAGAAGAAATTAAGAAACAGGAAAGTTGTGGGATATTTCGCCCACCGAGATTGCTCCGCCATTTAATAAGGTCATGGCCAATCAGAATATGGACCTATCTCCACCTACCTGTCTTTTTCCCTCATTCCTTAATTCCCCTACTTTGCTAAAATCCATCCGACCTTGTCTTAAGTATATTTCCTCGGGTAGCCGGCGCTGCTTCATTGAGCAGACAATTCTGTCGATTCACCACTCTCTGGGAAAACATTTCCTCCTCATCTCCGTCCAAAATCGACATTGCCGGATCATGAGTCTGTCCTCCTAGTTCTGGTTTCATATTCCAGTCTCTATCTTATTCCTGCCTCTATCTTATCCATCCCTTTCATAGTTGTATGCGTTTCTCTGCCATGTAGCTCCAGGGCACAGCCTTCAAAAGAACTCAGTATTAAGAAAAATAGATATGAAAGATAGAAATAGAGTTAAATCAGAAGATGCATGCAAACGAGTATCCGTTTGGCGACATCATCCTCTGCTCCTCCCTCCGATTATAAGGGAGGTAACACACTAAAGGAATATACCTTCACTTCGTCATTAAGGCGGTAAAGACCATAGTTCCGGAAAGGGGAGGGGGGTCTGTAACAAATGTGCAGTGTAAAAATCTGTCACTTTAACAGTGATGATGGGGACTATTAAACATGATAATTTACAAAAATTATTTCATTTTATCGCCATCCTATCTTTGGTCAGTGATTGGAGCTGAGAAAACGTTTAAGTCGTTGGAGATTTGGTGACGTCGTGACGTCACCTTTTAGATATGTTGAATAATAATTTGCGAACGATACATAAATTCAGCGTCTATTTGATTTTGAGTGAAGTATTTCTTAAATGTTGTATGATTCTGATTATAGTTTATTTTTAATTGTTCAGCACGTAAATTTCTGCGATAATTTAAAGTGCGAATGGTTTGAGAAGGTAAAACATTGCATCAGGATTGGACCTTAGTGAGTTCAGTTGAAAGTGAAAGAGAGGTAATGCGTGCGTGAATGAACGTAAGTCTGTCGTGTGATTTGTGGCATTGTATTCCAAGGACGTTTAAATTAATATTCTTTAACAAGAGGATCTCACTGTCTGCAAACGTCTGCTTCATTGGTTGAAAATGTTTTTTAAGAACATGTGAATATCAGGGACCGATTCTTTTTCCGAAGTTGTATAAATTCTTAATGTATCGGTGCCGCAATCATCCACATCTGGTTTACCTTTTTTCTTTGGAATATTTGATAGTTACTTTCATTCTAGGTGCTAACTGTTTATTCTATAAACGCCGGTTACCGGCGGCAGTTGTGAAGGAAGAAACGTTGGAGTTCAGATTTTTGTTTTCCCTTACCTGCGTATTTCTATTGATTTCTTTTGTTTGTTTGTTGTATTGATTTCAGAGGGAGACACGGATTCTACACCGCCCATGTGAAATCAAGGTTAAATTGATCGAGATACAAATGTACCATTTCCGGTACGATAAACCCGCTGTTGAAATGTAAATTGACACATGACAAACTCGTGTGTACTTAATTCGGGAATTTGACATTCGCTTTCTGGGCGACTGGTTCATTCGGAAAGCAACAAAGGATGCTGCTGAATATTTTGTAAAACTGATCTTGAGATGCAGAGCTCCAGTAGGGAAAAAATGTTTTGAGTTAATCGTAGCATTTGTCCTGTAATAAGTAAACGTGATTTTAGTTTAGATAGCGTGCAGTTTCACTGCGAATTCAATAATATGCTTTCAAAATTAACTCAAACTCAGTAAATTATCCAACTCTTGATGGATGGTCTAAGTAAAGCCTGTGTCTCAGAACACGATAATAGTAGAATCTGTATATATTTGTAAAGTGTACTAAAGATTCCACTATCCTTACGGTGCATCAGTAGTCACTGTAACTCTGGCAGAATACACTCCATCCACGGCGTCATCGGCCGGTTAGCCAGTTCTGAATCTGCGCAGTCATGCTTCACTAGATCCCAGGTCACCTGACGTTCTGAAAGTGTGCACTTTAGGGAACACAGTCTAATACAAAATTAATATACACCATATCGGCTCTGCAGCTTCATCTGCCCATTTTTCACTTTTTCATGAAATTTATTCTAGCTCATAAGGGGCACACAACCATGCTGACTATCACCAACCAGAATACGTTTCTCCGTAAAAATCTGTCTCTAAGAAGCCTCTCCAATACCTTGCCCTCTGCTAACAGCAAACTCACTGGCCTCTATTTCTCAAGACTATCCGTATTAGATTTCTTGAACAAAGAATTAACATTTGTCATTCTCCAATCCTCCCGCACTATTTCAGTAGCCAGTGATGACGCAAATGTTGTTACCAAAAGCCTAGCAATATCTCCGCTCGCTTTCTCTAATTACTTGGATTGCATACCTTCTCGCATCGGGAATTGGTTTATATTCATGTATTCCCAGTTTCCAGCTCGTAATTCGAAGCGTCTGCATGCCTCAGCACACCTGCCGTTTTACACTGTATCCACATTCATCAAGGTCTCACTCACTGGTGAATACCGAAGCAAAGTATCATAAAGGATTTTCACACCTCCTGCACTCCAGACACTTGTTTCCTATTTTATCACTTATTTCTCTCACTCTCCCTCTCGTTATCCTATTGTTTTTTCAGCTACCTTAATGCGGCTATCTCAAGCCTTCTCATGTCTTTAATCTTCTAAGTCCATTGATAAGTCCCTCTGGCTACTTTTTGACTTTCTATTGCCCTGCTAGATCCTTTCTTCCAAAACCTTTAGTATATTTATTTATTTTTCTTGATGATGTGTTCCTTATCCCTTATCAACCAGGGTTACTTTAGCCCCCCTTTACTCGCCTCAATGAAACGAGCACATTCTGAACCCGATCAAGTGCTCCATTAACAATCTCCATAGTTCTCTTATGTATTTGAAAGAACAAATCGCTTCCCAATTTCGGTTCCCACGTTCCTACCGAATAGTATCAATTAAGTACATTCCATATTGTCTGCTGCTATCCCAGTGCAAGATATGTCGAATAGCTGTGCTCTATCGTTCTGAAATGCTGACACGCGGAGAGATCAGATACCTGACCCATTTCACATTCTGGTATTAGCATAAGATGGTCTGCTCACATTTCTGCCTGCCCGCTCCTTGTGCCAGGTCTCCATCCTGAACACATCTGAGCAATTGTGTCACATCTAAATTTTTTAAATAGAAGAATTACCGTGAATATTACTGGTGGCAACAGCCGTGTTAAAATGGCACCTGTAGAAAATCCATCTCCCGGTCTGTCACTATCTCTGTTTTGTTTTTGTTTTGCTGATGGGAGCTGTATAAAATACTCTGAAACAAGTGTGCGTTCCCTTCCTACTTCAGAGTTCTATCACGGTCTGGTAAAATTTAATGACACCACAGACCCCCCCTTTCCGCAGCTGTGATACGATCACACTCTCCATGTGCTTAAAATGCTTTCGCTTTAGTCTATTTAGTCTATCCCGCCAGTGACCATTTTGAATCATCCAAAAGTCAAGTCAAGTCGCTTTCAATTGTCATTTCGACCATATACTGCTGGTACAGTACACAGGAAAAACGAAACAACGTTCCGCCAGGACCATGGTTCTACATGAAACATCAGAAAACTGCACCAGACTATGTGAGACAACACAAATACTACACTAGACTACAGAGATAAACAGGACTACATAAAGAGCTCAAATCAGAGCAGGACAGTACAATATTTAATTAATTAAGCAAGACAATAGGCACAGTAGAGAACAAATTTCAATACAATAATAAATGATGGATATGTCAGTCCCCATTCTGTGTATTGGGGAGTCTGTTGGCATGGGGGAAGAAGCAGTAGCACAGTCTGGTTGTGAGATCCCAAATGCCTTGGTACCTTTTGCAAGGTGATGGAGGGTGAAGAGTCTGTATGAGAGGTGCCTGGGGTCCGAACAGTCCGGAAATCATTCCTCAAATTGTGATTGAATTGACTTTATTTCTTACATCCTTCATATACATAAGGAGCAAAAAGTTCTTTAGGTTACGTTACCGTCTGAACGTGCAATCTGCAATCCTAGTAATTGATACTAATTAATAATAAATAGTACAGGTAAAGTAACATAGAAAAACACTCAAATCACCGTGAGATAATCCGTTTGTTGGCCTGGTAGATGAAGCTGTAATACCGTTTCCCGAATATTGTCAAATCTCTGCGATAGTTTGGAATTTATTCATTTCAGGATGATCAAGCACAGGATTGTTTGAATTTATCACATTTTTACCAAACCTACAGATGTTTTAAACCGTATATTCACAATCTCCGCTGGATTGCAATTGGCGTGGGCGTGATCCACACAGAGGGCCATTTAACGTAAACTCATACTTCAAACCATCCTTCTGCTCTTGTCTGAATTTCCTCTGTGTCAATGTATAGATACAGGTATTGGTGCACATACAGAGGAAATAAAAAATGACCCCAATTTGCTGTAGTATACATACTGAGGAACTGAAATATCTGTCCTGGTAATAGTAATTGTCTACTTGCCATTTCAGGGAATGCGCTACATAGGGCATCCAAAATAATATGAAATTAGCTGAAATTGCGAATAATAAAAACGTCGATTTTCTGCGGTTTTCCACCACGGTATCTTTCTGTTTATCGCTGCTCTGCAGGAGGCCTCTGCGGACTCTATTTGCCGCAATTATGTGTCTTACTGTTAACCCATTGAACACTAGAATTAAGCCGATTGGTAGCAACGGTGTGACAATGCTATGCAGTAATTCGATTCGTTTCCACACGAGTGAAGTGGTGTATTCATGTGTGTGGACGCAACGCCACGGCACGTTGTCAATGATAGTGTCAGGTTTAACAGCAAAGTAAAACGGGGCAATTCTCCCGCAGCTCACTATAACCACCGTCACCAGAACACCCGTTGCTGTTCTCTCAGTGCAGTATCGTTCCCCGAGCTTTCGACAACGTATTGCAATGAATCGACCGAAGGTAAAACTGAACGTAAACCAAACAGAAAGGTCCCTCGTCACAATATGAAATATCATTGTGAGAGCGCATACAGGAGTGATGAGCAGGGATCTGGAATAAATGTGGATATTATTGGTCTGATCCAGTATATCGAACATTATAACCGCCAGCAGATCCGCTGTTGCCATTCCAACCAGGTAACGGGTGATGCATTTGGAGAGCCCGCATTTTCCACGAGAGTCTCACAATCGCTGTTAAATTAACTACAAGAAATTTGGAGAGAAAGAAAATCAACAGAGAATTATCGTTAGATGCAAATGTCTGAATGAACACCATTTTTACATAGCAATGCAGAATATGATTTTTTTCATTTGCAAGTGAAAAGAAGAAAATCAATTTGTACGGATTCTCCCCGTGCACTCCGGATGAACAACAATGGACAGAGTTAGCAGTGCGTGGGCGTCTTACCGATAGGTTAGAACCGGGCATTTGATTTCCACGACTCACGTAATGGTGAAGGTCGATCTTTCCAGAAACAACACCAATTCCATTATTTGAGGTGAAATCGCTGAAGTGCTTATTTGTAGTGAAGTAATGAGATTTAATCCATAAGTTATAATTTACTGGTTTATGGACCAACAGATCTGAGTGTCGATAATCGACTAGCCGGTCAGTTGAAAAAGCATCTGCTCTGGAAAAGCGACCACTGTCGTTTTAGAAAGCCCAGCAAAGTTACACTATTGAATTATGGCAATGTCGGCAATAACTTCATTGACAAAATAAATAAATAAAATACCATCACATAGAAAAGACATGGACTCTGAATAAAGAATCTATGAGATGCTTGAATCCTCAATTCTGGAAACACACTTCAGACGAAGGTGGCATCCGTGCTCAGTAAAAGTGCAAGCAGTGCAGCGGATCAAAAGCAAGATGACGACGGCACCATACACATAGTGAACAGTTCCAGTATCTCACCAGGGATACCGATCGCTACAATTGCAGGAGAGAAAACGCCCGCGATGTAGTAAATCGCAGGATATCCCATATTCCGTTAGAGGCAGCGTTCAGTTGTACGGAACAATCCAACTGCTCATATGTACTGGTGACTGGTTTTACGGAGTTATATGCAATTCAGAGCAATTCCACTGAGGCAATTAGTTTGGTTATCACATCTTCGCATTATGGAACAGCCAGCTACAAAAACATTTGTATTCAAGTGGTTTTCTCACTCTGTCACCCTACCATGAATTAGTATCTCCAAGAGATGTTACAAATTATTAACCTTTAAACAAAAGATATTATGAACGTTGACAGTGTACTTTCCAAGATATCTGACGCTGAAATGGGACATTTTCAAATCAGTGTTGTTTCTATCATAAACAATCACACTGAGCAATCAACATGGACAATCAACTTCAAACAGATTTATTTTGTCACACATCAGCGGATCACTTTCGCTTCTGACATTGAGTGCGGGATATCAGCTTGGCAGGTGAAATTAAGTACACTTTATTGAGAAGGAAGAGATGGTCATTTTCTTCTATCGCCTGTTCTAGTCATGTCGAGTCATCTGAATGACGAACGTCACAATATTACCTGATAACATAAATCACAATGAAATATATTGTACGGATGTTCTTCGGAGCATATAAAAGAGATCGAGAGCAATGCTCCAGGGACATTTCATAATAAAAACATATGCACCAACACGAATTCAGATGCAGCTTGTGGACGGATTGATGAACGTTTATTTGTCTGGATTATCAGAAAGTGGATGGTTGATTCTCTGACTCTGAGATGCCTACAGCAGGGATTGGTGTTATGCTCTAGGTTGGGGACGTTCTCTAGCCAGAAAATCTATCCAAACTTGTAATTTGATGTTGACTGGCTGGTAAATGCATTGACAAATGGCAGATGGAATTTAATACAGATAAACACGTGTTCTGCGTTGTGAGGAAAAATACGACACGCTAAAGCGCACTTATTGATTAGGTGTGTGCATGGAATTCACTGCCGGCACCGGTGTTGGAAGCGGATACAATAGTGTTTTTTAAGAACCTTTTAGACAGGTGCATGGAGTTTACAACAATAGAGGGCTATTCGCTCAGGAAGGCCTAGTGAGTTTCTGGGGCAGATTAGATATTCGGCACAGAATTGTGGACCTAAGGGCCTGTAATATGCTATAGAATTCTATGTTCTATCCTTTGAGTGAACCTACAACTAGAGTTCTTAGTCTTGGGGAGAAAGTTAAAACGTGCAAGAAATGTATGTAGCAGAAGCTATTTACTCAGAGAGTCGAACGAGTGTGGAAGGAACTGCAAGCGTAACCGGTAGATGCGGATTCAATGGTATCATTTCAGTGAACGTCGAGTAGGTACGTGGATGAGAGCGGGCCGGAGGTTGAAGCCAAGTCAAGCTAAGTTAGTGACATTGTCAGCGTGTGCAGTAATTGTTCTGGAAGAACAACATTAACATCAGTGCCGTCGCTACGGATATTATGGACTAGAACTAACAATACTCTGTGTCAAACTGAGGTGTCTGTTTGAATGACGAAGATCCGCCTGTGATTGTACCGCAATCAGTGTGTGTCCTTCGTGCCTGCTTGGTTTCTTTTTCCAGCTGTGCCTGTCCAGGAAGTGACAGAGATGGGGGTCCCTTTGCTGGGTCGAGAATTAGTGAAAGTGCAAAACTCTTACGTGCTCTATTTCTCTCTTAATGGAGCAATAACCTCATTTACACATTTTTTCAAAATCCTTCGAAATTGTTGTCGTCTTTCCGTTTTACACAAATAAAGAACATGGGGGTCTGCAAGTGCGAACAGCAGCGCGTTGACTAAATGTCTTCACGCCTGTTGTTAATCTGATCGGTGATGCACAACAAGGCTTTCTTGCTTTTCTGCACAACCCTGCAGGAACAATGAAGCAGACACACACTTTGCAATGTATTCAGAAAACGTGTTTCTACCTGTTAAAATTTAACAGTTAACTGTCCGCTTAGTGTGACACAGGATATGTTAAAACACATTTATAATATTTGTCACGGCAAGAACCCGCAGAAAAGTGCAGAACAGAGCATAAAGCTACAGACATCATTGCACAGTAAGTGATTCAGTAAAAATACTTAACGATTCCAAATCGGACCATAACTCCAGCGACTGTATACAATTGGCGCATGTTTATGAACTTCCGATTCTGTTTCTACTGATCCGCTCAAGTGTCCATATTTAAATTCGAAGGGATAGTTGACCGAAATTAATTTCAGAAGACATGAGTATAAATGTACCTAATTCTGTATAGTCTTACAGTTGAAAATCTGTGTCCGGAAGTAGGGAATTGACAGAGATCTGAACAAGAAGGTTATCTCCTCCTCCTTCTAGAGTTTGCGTTTCAGGTTATTGCTCATCTGCAGAGACCGAACCTCTTTATTCTGTTGTTTGGAATGATTTCTGTCATTCTAGCAGTATTTACAAATTATTACAAAATATGGATATAAAAACTGTCTCGTGATTGTACACAAACATATAACTGAGCGTGTTCCGTGATTCTGTAAGTGCCAAACTATAAGGGGTTAACTTGATCTCATCTGGACTGTGATTAATCGGACCAGTGATGTGCAATAATTTCCTCTTGTTATTCTGCAGCGACTGACTGAAAACACAAAATATATACATATTTATTCGCAGCATACATATTTTTTCCGCAAACGTTAAGAAAACCTCCCGTATATTTATATGCATATAGTGTATTTTAACAGTTATATTTACAATTTTATTCCTGGTATGATATTATGATACATCCGAGAAGCACATGTCGGTTGTGTAAAGGTGTAAGTACTGAAGACTCAGTTTTCTTATCTTTCCAGGTTGTGCCCATTATTTGACCCTACTGTTCACAAGCTGTGCCTGTTTTCGTCATTGAGTGTCTTTATCCGCGAACACAGTGAACAATATCCGGATTTATTTTCCTGCCTACTGACTAAGGCAGAGAGTGTAACAAGACTTGTAAATAAAGAACGCCGATTTTAATTTTGACATGCGAAAATAAAAAATGTGCCGGTGCCTCGATATATAAACACGGCCCAATGTGTGAAAAAAAAAACAAGAGTGAATATCTCTCCTGAACACCCGGATCACTCCTGATATCAGTAAGGTAAAAATAACAACAAAAAACGATTTTAAATGACTGTACGTTCCACTGATGCTCAGGTACTCGTTTGTACACTGACAGAACATCCATCTCCTCTGAACTGCAGAACCGCTAAAATCATGCCCATTACTCTAAGTTGAAAGGAAGTTCTATCCACATCAAATAGCCATCTCCGGCTCTACGGGGTACTGTTACGTACCCCGTAACTGGGTGTCTGATCAGCAGAGAGAGAAGTGTACTTTGTAGTCTGGTGGTACTATATTTAAAGGTGTTTGCTAATAAAAATAAGCAAAACCATATCAATAAAGCAAATATACATATAACACAAGGTAGCAGTAATAAACCTAAAAGTGTAGGAATAATAATAATAAGCAATAATAAACAAGCTCTATCGATGTCTAGGGGTAAATGAATTGTCATAGAAAAATATAGTGGAGAGAGAGAGAGAGAGAGAGAGAGAGAGAGAGAGAGAGAGAGAGAGAGAGAGAGAGAGAGAGAGAGAGAGAGAGAGAGAGAGATGTAACAACTGCATCAACTGCATTCAGGCAAACCTTGAATTATTTTTTTTCTTATTCCGTTCTACCTTCGTGGTCATCCAGCTGTGACCTCTCCCTCCTTCTGCTAGACCGTTCTTCTGTGGTGTACTCGTCAATCGGGCATGAGTGGACACACACACGTCCCCACCGGCCCTGCTGAAACACTATGAGTTTTACTCACCGATCTCCTGGTTCTGTCTCCGAAGCCCCCACCTTTATTGTGGGTTCCAACACACAATCAGTATCGGCTGGTGTGCATGAAGTGTGTCTCTGCAGACCTGTCTTTTATCCCTCCCAGCTATACATCAATCCTGAATGACTGTGTCCATTAAGTCAAGCCACTCCTACAGTCCACTGAGGAATGTTAATAAGTAAACTATTGTCCTGGCAGCGAAACAGTAAATAATTCAAAAGGATTCACAATACAGTTAATCAGCAATTTCCCTTTCTCTCTTATCGGCCGCAGATGTTCTTGCTTGTTTTTCGTCTCTCTTGCTGATGGTCAGCAGAGCTACGGTAATAGTTCGTGGTTCTCGGGGGGGGGGGGGTGGTTAACTCTGTATCCCCTTGTCCATCAGGTCTGTTCGTCACTCATAACACCCCCATCCTTCTGGGAATTTTCACCGGGGGAAAATTAACTAATAAACACATGACTGAGCTAGAGAGTTTAACAAAATACAGAAGTTGTCTTAACTACAAGAATAATACTGATGCACGTTCAAATTAACATCTAGATAAACAATCAGCAATAACATTATTATTCTCCTTTACATGTTGTATTTTAATATTAAATTCCTGTAACAAAAGACTTCAGTTTAATAACCCCCTATTTTTATTTTGCAGAAAAAACTAAAGGGTTTGTGTTCTTAGCTTTGGTGTATATTACAAAGTGTGAACCAATACATGTGTGATTATAATTTAGAACATTACAAACGTTTGTGCAAATATTAATCTCTGTTTTAATTTTAAACTTACCATTCAAGCAGTCAATCTTTCATGGTGCTTTTATCTTTCACATGCTTTGTCAATTTACCTCAAAACCAGATCCTGTTATTCAAAGTGGCATTTGGTCAACATTTATCCCTTTTTCAATTAACTCTCACGTGGTTAGCTTGCTCATCAGTGTGGAATAGTCCATCACAGACTCCTTTCACAGGAGCTATCTCATCACCAATGTTTTCTAAACTAAGCCCATTTGCTGAACTTCCACACAATTCTTTATTTTTAAGTAAGTCATTAATTTTATCTTCATGTTCTTTCATTCTATTTGTTTTCAGTTTAACAGCTGGAGATGATCCCTCTTGGTCAAAACAACATTTTCAGTTCTGCTTCTTCAAATCACATACTTGAATAACTTCAGTGAGTTATCTATCTTTAAATTTCCAAACAAACTGTAATTGATTCACAGGCACCTTTTATACAGCCATTGTTTAGTTGACGGTCCTTCCCCTTTTGCCAATACTTTTAAAACCAATTCAGACTTTAAATTTTCATTATTCAATTTAGGAACATCACCTTTCCCCTCTCCTTCAATAATAATAATATTCACATCACCAGCTTTCATCTCATCATTAACTTTTAACACACCTTCTAACACAAACAACTGAGAATTCTCACTTTTCACTGGTACCAAGGTTACCGATACCTTCACTGAACCAACTCCATCTGACCCAAAAGGACTGCATTTCTTTTCAGCTATATCAGATTCCTCAGATTTTTCATAAGTTTCACTGCTAGGTTCAGTACCCTGTGCATCCACACCCTTCGCATCCTGAACACACGTAAACGGGACATCTACCTCTTCCAGGTTTTCAATACCAGTTCCCTTTTCAGATTCTAAGTTCCGCTGATCCTCCCAGTTACTTTCTGGGCAACTCCCATCCGGAGTAATCTCAACCCTGCGGGTTAAAACAACCTCGTCTCCTAACCCAGCAGATTCCCTCAAGGTAGCGGCATCGTTTTCATCTAGGACAGCTCTTACATCATTATCGAGAACACATTTAAATTATTCAACTGCAAACTGCTCTGTCAAGCCATACATATCATCTGTGTCCAACCCTGGACCTTCTAACTGTCATATCTGTTTCTCATCTTTACTCGGTGCCTCAATAACCTCCTTCCTCACTCCAAAATGAATGAAATTCAAAATGTCGTTCTGATAGACCTTTGGAACCACCACCTGGTGTACCACCGCCCAGTGCCCATCGACTGGCGCCATGATTGGCCTCCACTTCCTCATTAACACTCCCTCCTTCAGGTAGCGGCCATCAGGTTCCCTATAATTTTCTGCCTCAGAAAGCGCTGACTGTATCAACGCCACAAGCTCCTCATCACATCTCTGTTCCTTTATAAATTCCCTCCTGGCTAAGGATAGATCTAGCTCCTCCACAGTGTCCGGTGTTCACTGGCCGTCCAGGCATGAACTCCAGCGACTGGAGCAATGACCACAGTTGCAGTGAAACTCGCCACCTCAGAGTTCCCGGGCGAAGCAGAGATCAGTTTTGCAGAGAAGTAAATCTCCCCGTATGTCACTGTCCTTCTCTATCTCTTTCCATTCGCTACTTGAAAGACTGCAAATAACGTCCTAACTCCTTACTCAGTGAACTGACTGTGAAGGTTAATGTGATTAGAGATCAATAAGAGCCGATCAGCACGTGAAGCCGCTTTCCTTGAATTATCCACCTGTATACCTAGATCTGTTTTTAAATACTGCACACTTAAATCCACCTATTCGGTATCTGCTTCTTAACTTGTTGTATCTTTCTTCACAATGCAGAGCGCCTCACACTTTTCTGTATTAAATTCCATTTGCTATTTTTCAAACCATTTCCCAACCACTCAACATCAAGCTACAAGCTTGGATAGAGTTCCTGGCTGTACAAAACGGCCCCAACCTGGAATTCGTCCGCAATTTTTCTCATTCTGTTTTCTACATCGACATCTAAATTATTAAAACATAAGGTATATAACAACGGACCCAAAACCAGTCCCTGCAGTAGACTTGTCAAAGTCAAAGAATCAACCTTCCACTCTCTGCTACTCCAGAAAAGAATGTTCATCATTCCGTCCACCAACCGCAGCAAAAGTCGTGTGGGCGCGCATTTTTTTTTATTATGAAAGGTCACTAGAATGTTTTTGTCCATCTCTTTTATATGCCGAGAATTACATACATACACAATGATTTATTGCGAAACATCACGGCAGCTGTCACTGTGACTTCAGTAATTCAAATGACTCAAAATCACAAAAACGAGCGAAAGAAATAAAATGATCCAAACTTCCCCTTCAATAATGTGTACTCCATTTCACCAGCCGAGCTCAAATCCCTCCCTCAATGACAGAAGTGAATGTTCTCCTCCAATATGACAAAATAAATGTATTGATTGTCGATGTTGATGGTTCAAGATGGAAGCCTATGTTAAGAGCAACATTGATCTGAAAATGTCTCATTTCTGCAGCTGAAGCCAGGTGTCTTGAAAGTTAAGTTGGCAACGTTCATATTTTGTTTAAAATTTAATAACGTAACAGCCCTTTGGGACACGACTTTGTGGCACGGTGACAGAGTGAGAAAGAAATAAATACATTATGTCATTGTTTGTGTAGCCGGTCGGTGCTAATGCAACTCATGTGATAACTACAGTAATTGCCCTAGTGGAATTGCTCTGAATTGTATATAAATCTGTAAAACCGATCACCGGTCTGTATGATCATTTGGAACTTTCCGTAAACCTAAACACTGCTTCTGACGGAATATGGGATATCCAGCGATTTACTACATCGCGGGCGTTTTCTATCCTGCAATTGTAGCGATCGGTATCCCTGGTAAGATACTGGAACTGGTCACTCTATGTATAGTGCCAACCTTTTGCTTTTATTTCGCTGCACTGCTCGGAATTTTAGTCAGCAGAAATGTTGCCCTCGTCTGAAATGTATTTACAGAATTGAAGATTCAAACTTCTGAGTTTTCCTCATTAACTTTCCATATATTATCGATGTAGTGTTTTTATTTTATTTTCGTTATTACGTAGGTGCCGATATTGCATTACTTTGTTTTACTTTGCTCGGCTTTCTGAAGAGACAGCGGTTGCTCTTCCAGATTGGAAGCTTTTTCCTAATGACCGGCCATTTGAATATCGACACGCAGGTCTGTTCTACCATAAGTCACTAAATTATAACTTATGCTTTAAACCACATTAATTTCACTACAAATCATCCCTTCAGCTGCTTCTACTAATGGAAATAGCGTTGCTCGTAGTAATGTTTACTAGAGCGATCGACCGCTCACCGGTAGGTGAGTCGGGGAAATCAGGTGCCTCATACAAACCTGTCGGCAAGTCGCCATTCTAATATGGCCCTCTAGCCGGTGTGCACCGATGGAGCAAACAGTCATTGAATTTCTGTTTTTCACTTCTAAATAGCATACCCTTCACAGCACTGAAAGAATGGTGGACATTCAGCTGGTTGCATCTAACAATAATCCTGTTTTATTTTTTTTTTCAAATGTCGTCTAGTTAATTTAACGGCGATTGTGATCCTATCTCGGGGAAAATGCGGACTCTCCAAATGCATCACCCGTTACCTGGTTGGAATGGCAACAGCGGATATGATGGCGGTTATCGTTTTCGTTTTAGTGGGACAGATCAACAATATCTACCTTTATTCCAGATTCCTGCTCATCACTCCTGTATGCGCAGTGACACTTCTGTTATCTGCTATGACGAGGGACTGTTCTGTTTGGTTTACGGTCAGTTTTACCTTCGATCGTTTCATCGCAATATGTTGTCAAAAGCTGCGGGAAAGATACTGCACTGAGAGAACAGCAACGGTGGTTATGGTGACCGTCGTTATCGTGAGCTGCGTCAAATGTGTCCCGTTTTACTTTACCATTGAACCTTACGTCATCATTGACAACATGCCATGGCGCTGCGCCAGAACGCATGAATACTCTACTTCACCAGGGTGGAAAGGATATGAATTGCTGGACAGCATTTTAACACCGTTGTTACCTATCGGCTTAATTCTAGTTTTCAATGGGTTAACAGTAAGACATATCATTGCGGCAAATAGAGTCCGCAGAGGGCTTCGGAACAGCAGTGATAACAGAAAGATACCGAGGTGGAAAAGCGTAGAAAATCGATGATTTTGTTGTTTGCAATCTCAACTAATTTCATATTATTTTGGATGCCCTATGTAGCTCATTCTCTGAAATGGCAAACGGAAAATTTCTTTTACCTGAACAGATATTTGAGTACCCCGGTATTTATACTACAGCAATTTGGGTTCATGTTGCAATTTCTCAGTATGTGCACCAATACTTGTATCTATAAACTAACACAGCGAAAATTCAGAAAGGAGTTGAAAAATGCAATGAATTATGTGTTTACTTTAAATGGCCATTTGTGCAGATAACGCCCATGTCTTTTTGCAATTCAGCGTAGTTTTTAAATGAAGCAGCTTTAACAATGAGTTGTTTAGCAAATATGTCATAAATCCAAACAATCATGTGCCTTCACATCCTTCAATCGCGAAATCCACGCAGGATTGCACACTTCATAGAGTTCAAGTAGGAATCTAGGGAAATACAGTATTCAATGAGCTGGCGGAATTGATACATTATTTGTCAAATTCCAACCTATCGCAGAGACTTGAAATCACCAGGGGCGGAACGACGTCAGGACTTTTCTGGGTTCAGACGTTTCAAAATGGACATAGTCAGTGAAACAGGTGAAACAAGGAGATGACGATGATCTCACATCTGCAGAAAAGAAGGACACTGTGCTGGGATTGTATGTTAATAGACTGTGTGTAGAATTGAAAAGTAGGAAGGGAGGAAATAAACACTCGTTTGAGAATATTCTGTACAGAGCTCCCATGAACAAAACGAAAACAACAGATGGATATAATGGACAGATCGAGAGATAGATTTTGGACAGGTGTCACATTAGCAGATTTGTTGTCAGAGGCAATTTAAACTTTCCTAATTGTCATTGGCACTTCCTCAGGTAAAATGTTTAAATATGACAGAATGTCTCAGTTCTGTCCAGGAAGGAGTCCTGGCACAATAAACGGACAGATGCATTAGCGAACTGGATCTAGTACTAGAAAATTAAACTGATTACGTGACAGAACTCTCCGCGAGTCGTCATTGCAGAAAGATAGACCACAACACCTCGACATTTACTATAACCTTCCACTCGGATAGCAGCAGACGGTTTGGAATGTATTTAATTGGGGGAGCGCGAATTCTGCTGCTACTGGGCAGGAACTTGTGGAGGTAAATTGGGAAATGTGTGCTCATGGAAATGCGCAGCTGAAACGTGGAGATGGTGCAGGGAGCACTTGCATGGGCTTCAATTCAGGCTTGTCCCATTGACACGCGTATCGGATGGAAGCCGAAAGTAACTCTGGTTGAGAAGTGATATGTAAAATCTCATCAAGTGGAAAAAGGAAAGATACTAAAGTATCAGGAAGGAAGCATTGCGCAGGGATATGGACATTCACAATGTATTCAGAAAGGAATTTAGCAATAGAAGAGTTAGAATGGAAGGCCTTGGAGAGTCCCATTAAGTACGTGAAGAACAGAGAGGTGACGAGAGAGAGGGTGGGGCTGATCAACGATAAAATGGGAGCATGTGGCTGGAGCGCAAGAAGCTATTGCAGATCCTTAGTTATACTTTGCTTCCCTGTTCACCAGCGAGCGCGACCTCCATGAAAGTGGACATATCGTAAAATGAGAGATGTGATGACACACGCCGACTCTGAGAAGGAAGTTACGCTGCAAGTTTTGAAAACATTAAAATACATAATTCCCCCGTAGCAAAAGTGTTATACTACACGTAATTAGAGAAAGAAAGCAAAAGGATTAATGGGCTTTTGTACATGGCATTTGCCTCTTCGATAAGCATAGGATTACTACGTGGTGATTGGAGGAAGGCAAAAGATCCCGTTTTCCCCTTTTTGTCGAGGAAGTGCAATAATATTAACGAATGGCCTTTATTGTGGACAGTTCTGGTCACCGAATTATAGGAAAGATATCAAAAAATAGAGAGAGTACAGAGAATATGTATTAGAATGTTACCCGGGTTTCAGCACCTAAGTTACAGGGAAAGGTTGAACAAGTTAAGTGTTTATTCTTTGGAGCATAGAAGCTTGAGGGTGGACTTGATAGAGGTATTTAAAATAATGAGGGGGATAGATAGAGTGAAGTGGATAGACTTTTTCCATTGAGCGTAGGGGAGAATCAAACAAGAGGACATGATTTGAGAGTTGGGGGCAGAAGTTTAAGGGTAACACGAGGGGGACTCTTTACTCATAGAGTGGAATGCTGTGTGGAATGAGCTTCCAGTAGAAGTGGTAGAGGCAGGCTCGGTACTGTAATGTAATGTAAAATTGGATAGGTATATGGATAGGAAAGTTATGGAGGGTTATGGGCTGAGTTTGGGATAGTGGGAAGAGGTGAAAGTATGCGTCGTCACGGACTAGAAGGGCCGAGATGGCCTGTTTTCGTACAGCTATTGTTATATGGTTACATGATCTCTTCCAGGTGATTATTGGTATTGCGTTTAAATGGCAATTTGATGACAAAAGTTGTTATCAGCATCAGGGATGATGCCTGGGCATGTCTAGTCTGAATTGCAGCCACACCACCCTGTCGCTCTCCCTCTTGATTGATTAGTATTAATCCAATTAGGTTTCCGCTGTCCCAGCTTGTATACAATATAATTCCAGTTCTCACATAACTGAAAATATTTATCTTAGTTATTTTATCTCAAGTTTTATTTCATCAGGCAGTCCTAACATCCATCGGCGCGACAGAGTAGTTTTGCGCTGACGTAAACAATCCCTTGACCTCTGCGAATACAATGTTCTGCTGCCACGGATTTCTCCGGGTAACCCAAAAGGAAACACATTTTGTGTTCGTTCATGCGGGTTTCCACGGTGGGACACGCCTGCCTGAAACACGCTGCTACACAGTCACAGGGAATTCTGTAAACGCCAGCCGCTCATGTGTCCCAGGTTATGCTTGAATAAAATATGCTTTGTGCTTCCTTACGGGAATGTGCATAGTTACGAGAGTTACAGGCCAGTGAGTCTCTCATCAGCAGAGGGCAGGTTATTGGAGTAGAATTTATGAGTATCTGGAGAAAACTGTCCTGGTTGGGGAGAATCATCCCTGTTTTGTGAGGGGCATGTCGACCCTTACGAACCAGATTGATTTAAGAAAATGTGGAAAAGATAACAAACAGATGACGTCAGAACAATGGATGTGGGGTATATTACTTTTGCAAGGTGTTTGGTCGGGTTCCCCATGGTACCCGGGTTCCTCATTCAGAAAGTCAGATGGCATGGGAACTAGAGAAACCTGTCTCCGTGTATTCAGAATCGGCTCACCGTTATAAGGCAGAGCAGTATAGTGGTCAGTGATGCTCCACGAGAAATGTATGAACTTTCTACACTTTAGAACAATGTCTCGACTCTGCTGTTGCAGTGTTCTGAGAAACAGACTTTTATTTGACCGTTCTACAGAACTTGGATAATTTATGGCTGAAAAAGCAAAATTCTGAATTTCTGATTGCAAATACAAGCTATCTAAACTGAACTCTCGTTTACGTATTACAAGGCAGATGCTACGACTGCATCAGAACAATATTTTCCAATGGAACCCTACAACTCATAAACAGCATTCCAAAACCTCAGCAGCATCCTTTGGTGTTCTCCAAATGAACGAGACTCCCAATATGCGAATTTCAAATTCCCAATTCAAGTACACATGAATTTGTCTTAATATCAGTTTACCTTTGAACTGTTGTTCCATCGTGCCCCGAACAGATATACTCATATCCCGATTCCTTTAACCTTTATTTCACGTGGCCAATGTGGAATCTACAACCCCCTCTGAAATCAACAGCATTGCAAAGAAACAAAGAAAACAACCTAAATACGCAGGTAAGACAAAACAAAAATCTAGCCTTGGACGTTTCTTCCTTCAATACTATCGTGCAGAATTGGCGTTCAATAAATAAGCTGTTAATTCCCAGAGTGAATATCCTTATCAAATATTTTAAGGAACAAAGGGGAACCAGTTGTGGGTGGTTGCGATCCCCACGCGCAAAGTGTTTGTGCAGTTTCAAAAATAAAAGTAGCTTCTGAAATTCGCATGATTTCCTCAAATTCATTTCACCCGGGGAAGCAGACATTTGCAATGAAATCCTATTGTGAACAAAAGGATTAATTCAAACATTGTCTCAAAATAAACCTAACATTCCCACGACTGCCTTCCGCTTCTTCACGTACGAAATACCTGTCTTACTCTTTCAAGTGAACTCACACATGTCGAGTACTTGTGCAATATTGTATATTCTCAATGCATTCACACCTTACTATATCGCAGGACACGTCATACTTTTAAGTGTAAAGCTTCACCTCCATGCTTCGCTATGCGTAAGAGCAGAGGGATCAAACAGTACCAATAACTTTCTAAATCTTCAGTTCTGCGAGACACAAAAAATCTTTACCAAATATATGTTACCTCTGGCTCTAAAGTTGCTCGATTTAATGCTGATTTACTATGGCCCTTTATACACCATTCATAGATCTGACGTATATATAGTTGGTTGCTTGCCGCTCATCTGGTTATATTTGTTTTGTACGTTTAGCGGCATCATCTGTTAATATCCTGACGTAGCCTAACGGATTCTTCAATCCTTTACCTGATTACCTATCGTAGTATTTTCGGCAAAGTCGAATGTTGAGTTTGCAATGTGCTTTATAAGTTTGCTATGAGTTATGGCATTATAATCTGTTTGCTGGAAACACAGTTTAACCGATTAATTTTCCTCTGCGATACCTCGACCGTGGAACACTCTCCGGTGATCAGTTGGCGGTAGCAGCTCACTATGATCGTCCACAGGGACGAATGTCCCAGAATAACGAACAAAATGTCTCAGATGCTGAAGCACGAAGGAAGTGGTACAGGTTCTATTATTACTACAGTTTCCTGTCCCTATTTCCTTACGTTGCGATTTCTCTCTGGTCACAAATTAGGAAGAGATGGGAGTATTGACAACGACAGCAATACTGGGATCTTCCCTTCGTATGCTGGCTGCAGATGTTTGGAAAGTGGCTGCCTATCATCGTCATAAGCTAACGGAGCTGCGTCACTGCGTACATCACAAACATCCCCTCCTACTTCAGATTCAAAAATCAATATTATTTCTCTCTGAGTAGGCAGGTTGGCCGGCAGATTTAGTGGCTTCATATGATCTCTAGTGATACGTTTCAGTTTCAGATAATGATTTCAGTCTACATTTTCCACAATCCTTTCATTTCGTTACAAGCTAACGTAGTTCTTATCGGTCACCCTTGTATTTAACAAGCTCACAAAAATTGATACAAGTGCTTCATTTCCACGCCCCTCGCTCCAACCCTCCTCGTAAATAAGCTGCTTCTCCTTAAGGTGGACCTCTTCTCTTTCAACACGGGTCACCACATCAGGGAATGTTTGATTGCTTCTTGTAATCAGTCTTTCTTTCCTTTTGCTTGCCGCGGACCTTCTACTCTATCCTCAATTAAGGACCCTTCTGCTCTGGCTTTGTTTAAATTCTTTGTCTCACATCTTCCCGTGGGCTATCATCTCAATCAGCATCACAGTGTGTTTTACTTTCCTCTATACCTCCATGGCGAGCTTAGGCTCTACATTGAGGACAATTCCATATAAGTACTTCTTCATCAGTATATTAAAAAGGCAATTTCTGAGTGTGATATTATAGTTATGGCTGAAAATAATTTCGCAAATATTGTGTGAGAGAACCAAGCGGCTCATGAATTACAGGAGAGTGAATTTACTGAGTATGTTTGTTTTTCTTTTGACCCAATATGTTAACTCACCAATTGGAGGGGAGGTCTGTCCTGATTAGATATTCCCTAACGACCAGGATGGAATTTGAGTATGGAAATTGTTAAGACTTTAGGAACAGATGATTATAACTTTGTTAGTCAAGATTTTTATTCGTTAAAGTGTATCAGTAAACGGTAAAACAATTAAATTAAATTTCAGAAAGACAAATTTTGTGCAGATGTGGCGAAGACTTTAGAAAGTAAACTGTAAGGAAGTGCTTGACGTTGAGTCAGTTGAGGAACAATTTGGTCTATGTAAAGTGGTACTACAGACAGTGCCGGAAACGTTCATACACAAGGTTGGGAGAAATAATAAAAGCAGTAGATCATACTTCAAATTTCAAAGTAAAATTTATTATCAGCGTACATACATGGCACCACTTACAATTCTTCTTTATTCTGCGGGCATACTTAGCAAGTCTACAAATGAACACGTGGATGAACAGACATGTATATATCTTATATATGAATAAAAGCTATATAAGATAAATTACAGCTATATAAGAAATATTGAAACAAAATAGTAACGATGTTCACCGTCGGGCATATGAAAATATGAGAGCTCGGGTGAACAGGGAAATTTGGATTGCCAGAAAGGCAGATTGAGAAGGATATTGCCCATAATGACAAGATTGACCGCCAAGAGAAATGTTTCAATAACTTAATATTAAAATAAAGTTTTATGGAGTATCGAAGTGCATGAGGAATAATAGAGAGATGTTAAATTATGCTGACAAGGACATAGCGTCTACTGTTAACTCACATTTTGCGGAAGTATTCACCTGCGAAGATATTAGCAATAAGACAACCTGTGGAAATAGCTTTGTTTAAGGTGAATTAGAGGTAGTAGAAAATGAGGTCCTGCTACAGCTCATAATGTGAAAATATAATAAATTTCCAGGACAAGCGTGCATATCCACGGGTACTGAAACTTTTTAGTGATTATGTATGCCAACCCCAGATATTCATTTTTTTTCAAAAGTAATGGACGACTGCGGAATTATTTACGGACTGGAAAGAAAATAAAGTTGTCCCTGCATTTTGGAAAGGTGTCCGTACTTAAACTGGCAAGAATAGGCCAGGAGGCTTAACGTGTATCGTAGGTAAGAGGATGGAAGCAATTTTTAAAAAAAGAATGAGATGCAAAAACAGCTGATAAAACCAGAATGTTCGCAGAAAGTCAGAATTGGTTCAGAAAGCAGTAATCATATTTTACCAATATGCTGAAGTGCTATGAAGAAGAAAATAATTCTTTACAACATTAGAGCGGTTGATATTCTCAACTTAGCTTTTCAGATGAGGGGAATAATCAGATTCCAGGAGGTAGGGAATCGGAGTAAAGCGTGCGAATGGCTGAAGTATTGGCTCAAAAGCATAAAACTATGGGTTACGGTGAGAGGGTCATTTTCACACTAGGCGCTGTTAAAAGTGGGATTTCGCGGGGATCCGTTTTGGGACAACTGCAGTTTTTAATTTACATTAATGATTTGGACAGGCACGTCGAAAATAAAATTTGCCGATTACGCAGAATTAAGGGCACTGGCTGATTACAGTCAGGCAACTGAATCAATACAGTCAG
Organism: Hypanus sabinus; assembly: GCF_030144855.1. Lineage (NCBI taxonomy): Eukaryota > Metazoa > Chordata > Chondrichthyes > Myliobatiformes > Dasyatidae > Hypanus > Hypanus sabinus. The sequence continues at coordinate 28,541 of NW_026779752.1, forward strand.
ATCCAAACAAAATCCAGATGTGGGCAGATAAATGTCAGAATACCTAATATTAGTAAATAAAATTTATTGTATTTAGTTAGGAGAAATATTAAATATAAATATACAATAAGCGTCTTGAATGGTAGAGTGCATGGTATGAGAAGGATTTCAGAGCAGTGGTAAACTGCTTACTATCAAAATCTGAACAATACACAGAAACAATTAGGAAGACTAGTTGGCACGGAATGGAAGGGCCGAGATGGCCTGTTTCCGTGCTGTAATGGTTATATGGGTATAAGACAAATGGAATGTTGGGCTATATAATGCACTCAGTGGAGTTCAAGTCCAGAGACGTTTACCATGAGGTGCATAATGCGATTGTGAGGCCGCACCTTGAGTACTGTATAAAATGAGGATCTCCATCTTGTGTAAGGGATGTGAAGACACTAGAGACAGTTCGGAGAAGGCCGACTAGAAGCATCCCATGTCTGTAAGGTATGAGCTACCAAGAGAGATTGAAGTAATTAAATCGTTTAGCCTCGATAGCTGTAGAATCAAAGGAGACATAATAGAGGTCATCTAAATCATTAAAGGCACAAGTGTTGTGGATGTCAGCTGCTGTTTTAAAATTAATCCATTATCAAGGACAGCGGGTCATAGGTAGAGACTGGCTAAAGGGTAAGTTCATATAGACATCTGGAAGCACTTCCTGTAGTGTCTGTACAAACAAAACGGAGCGAATGATTCTCCACCGCGAAATATGAGGAATACCCAAATTCTGTTTGCAAAGTAGATGGGAAGGATTCGTTTGGGCAAAGCGATTTCGAATTGTTTGGACCTTCTACAAGCCATAAGTTTCGTGATAAGATGACAGCAACAGGGAAGATTGTCAATGAGGAAAGGGGAAAAAAAGATGTGAAATGCAGGTTAGGGCCGTTGTAGAAAATCAAAACCATTAGGAATGCCGGAAACATTAAGAGATTAGCAGTGAGAAAACAGCTTATTGCGCTTGTTGCTTACAGCGTGGAATCATGCTGCTAGAAAACAGAACGTAATACTGCATCAACGAGTTCACTCCCAATTTCCGCTTGCTTCGGTCGTTCAATTCCCATCGAAAGAGTAAGCATACTAAACACTTACAATGTGAGGGCCAGAGAAAACAAACTAATAGTAGAGCAGAGAGAAGGACAAAGGCAGACCAGACTGATAGTGGAACCCAGAGAGGAACAAAGGGAGACTAGATTGATAGTGGACCAGAGAGAGTGACAAAGGGAGTCCAGACAGATAGAGGAACAGAGAGAGGGACAAAGGGACATCAGACAGATAGTGGAACAGAGAGAGGAACAAAGGGAGACCAGACTAATAGTGGAACAGAGAGAGGGACAAAGGCAGACCAGACTGATAGTGGAACAGAGAGAGGAACAAAGGGAGACCAGACTAATAGTGGAACAGAGAGAGGGACAAAGGGAGACCAGACTAATAGTGGAACAGAGAGAGGGACAAAGGGAGACCAGACTAATATTGGAACAGAGATTCATGAAGCTTCAACTTTTGTTATTACAATGGCATTGACGTCACGAAAGACCATTCAAATGCGGGGAAAATATATCACAGAATCTTTGTTTATTTTTATCAACACAATTGGCCTTGATACATTTCGACGTTCCAGGCACAGCTAAAGTTCTGGTCCATATTCATATTAACGATTATACAAAATAAATTTGGTGACAGAGTTCTCACGATCTCTCGGATTCACTTCGGCGATCTACTGTTCAACATTAAAGCAGAATACTATTTATTGCAACAGCTGATATTGACCCTCAAATGTGATGCGTGTGGCTTGGTTCCAGTGGTTTAGACGTAATGGAGGTCGGGAAACCCCTAAATGAGGAAACATCATCTCATACAAAGCTGTCCTATGCTGATGTCCCAATCCGGTGTTTACATTTTACACAACTCAAAAAGTAAGTTGTGTACGACTACACAGGCGTTTAACATACTGAGCATGTCGTGGTGAATGCTGCGAATACAAATGCCTGGTTTTATGTATTTTTTTTCGAACAATCCGCAAACAACCACAAGAAAAGCAAATTGGAAACCCGACCTGAGATTACTTACAGTCAAGAAGAGGTGTAGTTAACACGTTGCGATTCGGAATTTCCAAAGTGGCAGAATAAACCTTGTTATCGGTTTGTAACAGATGAAAATAAAACGATAAAAATATAATTTACGATATTGTTCGAATAAGAGAATCGTTTCCAAACTGCAAACGCTCACAGTAAGTTCATTATGAGAATGCCAATACTTTACCATTTACTACCCTGAGTGCCTTACTCCGAAAGAAAAAAAAAGGGAGGAAAATGTGTTTTAAAAGTTACCGAGTAAACAAAGTTAGACGGCCGAATTAATGACGTGCAAAAGAAACCAAGCTACGCTAGTAAAAAGTAAATAACTCTGATAACATGAGCTGTAAAGTTTACGTCATTATTCGCAAATTACAAGAAGCCGAATATTGGAAGATTTGTCGAAGATGAAGAATGAGAACCACAGCCTTCTGAATCTGCACAAGCTCTCCAGTCGGAAGACTGACCCTCACCTGTGAGACATGTTACGTACCCGTGGCACGTGACAGTGCTGCACTTGTCACGTGCCAAGTGTTGAAGTTATACGGGACTTGAAGTAATGGTCTTGTGATGGTGGAGTGACGTCATTTTCCCGGCAGTAGAGGTCATGTGACAGGTTTTTTTTACAGGGTATAAAAGGAGGACCACTCCCTGTGAGGAGCGGCAGTTCTTGTCTGGATTTGCCATGTTTCATGCCACTGCGTGATTTAATGTTATGACGCAGTTTAGCTGAAAGATGGAGTTTTATTGAATGCCTAAATTTTAAAAGGTCATTGCCAGCAGTTTCTTTATAATACTGCTATTTGAGAATCAGTGGAGAGTGATGATCGGAGTTCGGGATTTAAAAGATCAAGGAAAGTCGATTTCGACGGTGAAACAGGTTCGTCCTTCTTTGATCCTCATTCGGGAGGAATTCTTTGACTGTGCTCGTGCTAATCCCTGTGAAATAGCAGAAAGGATTGAGTACAGTTTTGTAAAGGAAAGGTCGGTGCCTTTAAGCCGTTTCATTTTCCATCTTCGTAAATTCTCCGTGCGAAAAGTATAGTTCGACTGGGAATTGCAACGACATGACGTGAAGGAGAATTTAAATCGTCTTTAAAAAGTCTCTCCCTTAAATGGACTGGAAGCATTTTGAACTTTTGCAATACTACTTTGAAAAACTGTTTTTGCAACATCGCTTTAAGAGCTGTTTAAGCTTGATTACTTTACGAACTGTTTATGCTGCCGCACAGCAGCTGATATCCGGTTAGGTTAGTGATTTGTTTACTTCTGGGTGTTTGTTTTTGAGCGTTTAAATAAACGTGTTATTTGTTATCAAAACCCCTGCCTCACTCATTTATTTATTGTTGCTGAATCCGTAACAGACGTCACCGAGCGCTGTTAGCGCGATTGAGAAAGATAACACACATAAACACAGCACGCAATACAATGCTGGAGACCGAGAGAATTCACAGACATATTTTCTACGCTGGTTGAGATGATTCATATCAATAAATAATTCCCGATCTCCACTTGTTTCCCCATCCCCATCGTCATCGTACTCTGAACTCTGACCGGTTGCATGGTTCTAACGAGATTAAATCTGAGACTGTGTAATAGAATTCCATCTTCCGCCTGCGCAGTGCATAGAATTACTGTGAGGTGCTTTTCATAAAATCAGAAAAATCAGAAAATCCTGGCTGTTTGTCCGGCTATATTCCCCTCTCACATCTCAGAATCTTCTGCTTTCTATCTGTTTCTGTACGTGTCCCTAGTCAGCGGTTGCCTGCATACCACCTCTCTCTCACCCCCCCCTCTCTCTTCTCTCTCTCTCTCTCTCTCTCTCTCTCTCTCTCTCTCTCTCTCTCTCTCTCTCTCTCTGCCTTTCTCTCTCTCTCACTCACTCTCCCCTCCCCCGTCTCACAACGTCCCATCTTCGTCTGTCCATATCTCGCCCAAAAACTCATTAGTACTGTACTATGAACTCCATCTATTACAATAACACCTGATCGAAAGCTTTGAAGGTTTATTGACGCGTATTCCTAAGGAGATGTTTCGAAATGGAATGTTTTCCTTGCAGTAATACTGACGCACATGTCCAACGTTCCAGAAATCGCGTTATTATTATTATTATTATTATTATTATTATTATTATTATTATTATTATTATTATTATTATTATTATTATTATTATTATTATTATTATTATTATTATCATTATCATTATCATTATCATTATCATTATCATTATCATTATTATTATTATTATTATTATTATTATTATTATTATTATTATTATTATTATTATTATTATTATTAATAATATTATTATTATTATTATCTTTTTCCTCGGCACAACCTGGTAAACACTGAGGTACTGCCGTTTGCAAGTACCCTGTATTCTCAGCTGCTAGATTCTTCTGAACTATTCTGGTGGTGTTACTATTGTTGTTTGCTGATGGTTAACGGAGAGAGGAGGAAAGAGTGATCAGCCTAATATTGGAAAGGAGAGAGGAAGAAAGAGTGACCGCACTGATAGTGGAACGGAGAGATGGCCAAAGGGTGAGGAGAATAATGTTGGAAGTCAGAGAGGAACAGAGAGTCGCAGGCTGATAATGGAACGGAGAGAGGGACAAAAAGTGTAAAAGTGTAACGGACTGAAGTCCACAGCATGATAAGAGTGGTGAGAGGGCCAAAGAGTGACTGGACAAATAGTGAAACAGAGAATCACTTCGCAACAACTTTTGTTATGTGAACGTTTATCCAGTTTCCTACCTACACTGTATGAAGTGTACAGCCTTCCGTGATTTTGCAATTTCTGGATGACCAGGCAAATGATTGTTTGAATTCCTGAATTATTCATTTTTTAGAATTGTTTTATTGGAAAACTCCGCGGAATTGCAATTGGGGTGGGCGTTATCTGCACAGACGGTCATTTACCGTCAACAGATACTTCATTGCATTCTTCAGCTCTTTTCTGAATTTTCTCTGTGTTAGTGTATAAATACACCTATTGGTGCACATATTTAGAATTTGCAACACGCACCAAAGTTGTTGTAGTATATATACTGGGGAACTCAAATATCTGTCCTGATACAAGTAGTTTTCCAGTTGCCATTTCAGGGAATGAACTACATCTGGTATCGAAAATTAAATAAAAGTACCTGATATAGCAAACAGCAAAATCATTGATTTTCTGCGGTGTTCTATCTCGGTATCCTGCTGTTTTTCACTGCTGTTCCGAACTCTTCTGCGGACTCTATTTGCCGCAATGATATGTCTTACTGTTAACCCATTGAAAACTAGAATTAAGCCGATTGGAAGTAACGGTGTTAAAATGCTATCCAGTAATTCGATTCCATTCCACGCGGGTAAAGTAGCGTATCCATTCGTAAAGGCGCAATGCCACGGTATGTTGTCAATAATGACCTAAGGTTTAACGGCAAAGTAAAACGGGGTACATCTCCCGCAGCTCACGATAACCACGGTCACCATAACCACCGTTGCTGTTCTCTCAGTGCAGTATCGTTTCCCGAGCTTTCGACAACATATTGCGACGAAACGATCGAAGGTAAAACTGACCGTGAACCAAACAGAACAGTCCCTCGTCACAACGCTGAATACAAGTGTCAGAGCACATATAGGAGTGATGAGCAAGGATCTGTAATACATGTAGATTTTGTTGGTCTGATCCAGTAAAGCAACAAATATAACCACCATCAGATCCGCTGTTGCCATTCCAACCAGGTAACGGGTGATGCATTTGGAGAGTCCACATTTTCCCCGAGATAGGATCACAATCGCCGTTAAATTAATTACAGGAAATTAGAGAAAAAAAAATTCATCAGGAAATTATCCGTAGTTGTATCTGTCAGAATGTCCACCATTCTTTCAATTCTACACAGTGTCCAGTTTTTTTTTTTTTGGAAGTAAAAAAAAATCAGAAATGACAGTGTGCCGGCTTAATAGGCGCTCTCCGGCTGGAGGATAAAAATGGACTGAAGACTTCACGACAGTTTCGAGCGATGCACGTACCGCTGAACGATTGATGGCTCCGTAAACGAAACCATTTCAATTATTAAAAGTGAACGAGCTGAAGGGTTTATTTGTAGTGAGATTAACGAGGTTCAAAACATAGGGCATAATTTAGTGATTATGGAGGAAATAAACTGCATGTCGATGTTCGACAGGGCGGTCATTTGAAAAGGCCGCCTATTTAGTAAAGCGACCACTGTCGTATCAGAGAGCCGAGCATAATCAGACTATGAAACTATGGCAATATCGGCAACGTATTTGACAAAAGAGGAAAATTGTCGTTTCGGAAAAATATGGAAACATTTGTGCTCAGATAAATATCGAACAGTTCAGAGGAACAAAAGCAAGACGACGATACCATACACATAGTGACCGGCTCCAGTATCTTACCAAGGACACAAATAGCTATAATTGCAGGATAGAAAATGCTCGAGATGTGCTAAATCGCAATTCAGAGCAATACTATATGCAATTCAGAGCAATACTTCCGAGGCAATTAGTGCGGTTATGATCTCAGTCACATAAGGTACAACGAGCTACAAAACACGGATATTAAAGTCTGTTTCTCACTCCGACACCATGCCATAAGTCCGTCTCCCCAAGGGATGTTGCAGGTAATTAACTTTACAACAAAAGATAATATGTACGTCACCTGTGTAATTTCCAAGTCACCAGGTTTCAGCTGCTGAAATGGGACACCGGCCGTTCGGTATGAAGCACAGAACATCTACTCGTGAACGACTTGACCACTTTACTCCATTACCGTGACGTGATGCCGTCTATTTAACTTTAAAGACATCAGCCAGAGCTGCCACAATTCTACCACTATTTTTCAGCCATATTCGATTTGAACAAAAGTAGAAACGAAACTATGTGATCTATCAACAAGTTCCCAGCTTGCTCTATTAATTGCCAGGAAAACTGAATTAAACACCATAGAATACAATGCATTATATGGGCACGGAAATTGATCACTAAAAATCCAAAGTGCCGATTATGTTTGCATGAAACACTGACGTCACTACATTCTTTTGTCTCTTCAGTTGTGGTTTTGTTTCGTCTGTTGTCTTCCATTTTTCAGTCAGACACACCAAACTAAAACACTGTTTTAGCGTAAGAGGCCAGGGAGAGGGTGGTTGATTCTTTGACTGTGACGGGTCTGCTGTAGGGATTGGTGTTCGATCCGTTGTTAAGTATCATCCTTGTGGTAGGGTATTGCCCTAACACCAAGATTGTTTAATTGTTTTCTGTACATGTATGTACAGTCACTACAATGGGCAGTCAGATATGCAACAGATCAATAAGCTTTGATAAATCTGATCTCCTGGTGAAAGAAACTTTCCCGGAGCGTCTTTGTCCTGTCCCTCATGCTGTGGTACTGTTTGCCAGACGGAAGCACCTGAACCAGTTTATGGTTCGCGTGGCTGGAGTCCCTGTTGACCTCGAGTCTCGAGCTGCTGTACATGTCCTGCCCAAAAAAAGGTACACATCCACGGATGTAAACTGTTGAGGTTTTGGGGACCCATGCCAAACCTCCTCATCCTGCTATGGTGAAAGAGGCGCTGTCGTCCTTTTTCATTACCCAGCCGGTGTTTAGAGTCCAGTTGAGATCCTCGAGGAGCCGAGGAACTTGACTCTACACAAACTATCAAATGCAGTCCTGGTGATGTCCTCAGTCCTCAGTCCTCAGTTCCTCTTCTAATCTACGATCAGCTCCGTTTTTTTTTCAACATTGAAAGAGATCTTGTTTTCTTAGGACGACTGTATCAGGGTGATGACTTCCCCTCTGTACGCTGTCTCATCCTTGCTGGAAATAAGGCATATCAATTTCCACTCATCTGCAAATTTGATCTGCATGCTGGGGCTGTACGTGTCAACACGATCGTCAGCGTATAAGGAGTAGAGGAGGGGGTTCGGGACATTAGAGCCCTTCGTGACTCCCGTGTTGATGGGTAGAGGCGCAACGGTGAGTGGACCCATACAGACCCGCTGCAGGCGCTCCGACAGGAAGTATAAGATCCTGCCGGACAAAGTAGCGAGCAGTCCGAGGTCTCAGAACTTCTTGTCGAGAACTGTACATCAATAAAAACATTATAATATCTATATGCTGTAGCTTTGGATATTCATTTGCGTAGGCAGGCAACTTGTGGGATGTCCATTGTACGTGGTTGCTTGATGAAGATGTAGATCTTAACAAGCCTCTAGAAGCATTTGTTTATGATTGAGGTGAGTGCGACAGGACGCCCGTCGTACAGACATGGTACTTTGGTATTCGGATGTTTTGAAGATGGAGGGCCCTACACAGAGGGAGAGGGAAAGAATAAAAATGTCCGTGAATATTTGAGTTCTCGCCCTGACTGCTGCACATTCATTCGATGACGAGATGCGTGGGATTCAGTGAGTGTCTGCGAAGCGACGGCGTTCCACAACGCTGTTCGACAGTCTTCGTTGGGTCTCACAAGTGTGAAAGCGGCAGCTCCAGGAGAACCGGGTATAAGCGTCTGGCCTGGAGGGACAGATTTTCGCGAATGGTTGTTGGTGACGGAAGAGTTGCAGATGCAGGCGGGGAATTTGCAACGCTTGCAGGAATCAGATCAGTAGGGAGTGATATTGGCCAAGTCAGTGATGTGGAAAAGAAAACTGCCGAAAGTGGATAAAGCGCGGGGAGCGTGCAAAGGTATGCACATCGTCTTAAGACACCGCTGAAGACTGAGAAGTTATGAAGAATTATATGCTCCTTTGATAGTAGGCAGCGACATAAAAGAACCCTTTTCCCCCTAGTTCTGAATTGTGCGGATGGTATGAGAGCAAAATTTCTAGAAAGGTGACATCCATATCAGCAAATTCTCAACCGTTCCTTGGTGATCATTTCGTTCAGTCAAGCCAAGGCCAGGAAAATTTTGCATTAAAATCAAAACACAGGAGCCTGCAAAATTGTGGTGATTATTATGTGAAGTAAATGAAAATGCAGGAAACCGCGCCACGCTTCAAACGTGTGACGGAGGTTTGTCAGGTCCTTCAATGGGAGATCTCCAAGGGATTCGGGATGGAAGGTATATTTAACTAACAGAAAATGTTGTTCCGGCAACTCCAAATACTGCGTGTATCTGCGTCGAACACAATGCTGCCATTGTCTGTGCGAATGTGTTGACCTCGTTCTGAAATATTGTAAGCAATTATGCAAAATATCAGCAACTACAACCAGCATTACATTGCTAATGGCTCAGGCAAACGTGGATCTCATAGCTTCAGGTCCTAATGTGCAGCTGCTAATGTAAAAACTTCTCTGCGGCAGCCCTGTTGGGTTATAACTAGAGGTAACGTGGCTCTGGAGTGCCGGGGCTTCCGATGAAAGACATGTTGTTCTTCCTTGTGAGCCAGGAAGAGCGACTTCCAGGCGCTTTCGTCGGAGAGCGATTGCGAGCGAGGACACGATGGAGAGAGTCGGAAGACCACCGGAGGGTGCAGACTGAGAAACGAGCGTCGAACGGTCGGCTACGTTTGGACGTCGACGGGACAATTGAATGAATAGTGAGTTCGAACGTTCGAACAATAGACTCATTCAGGAGAATGGGCACTTTTCTTTCTTTTGTTTCTTTACCAACCTGATAGTAAAATTAAGCATTATAAAGCTCAATAGCTTAATCACATATTATATACAGTTTGATATTATACGGCGCTGGTTTTTAACATCGGCGATATATGACGCAGCATCCACAGAAACCTGATTTCACAGCTTGGCTGACCAGAGGCCGCGTTCCCCTGGACGAACACGTGCCTTCTTCCACCTGACAAGATTATCCACTTCACTCGTCACGAATGTCACCGGGACAAATTTATCCCTAACATCCTGCAAGAGATCATTAATCATCGACGACATGTCCATAGTACATTTCCCTGCAAAAACATCATCCCAATGCACAACCGCAAGTTCTAGCCTTATAGCCTCATTATTTGCCCTTCCTGAATTAAATATTTTCCTGTCCTTTCTGATACTATCCTTTTCCATGATGATGCTAAAGGTCAGGGAGCGGTGATCACTGTCTCCCAAATGCTCACCCACTGACAGATCTATGACCTGACCCGGTTCGTTACCTAGTACTAGATCCAGTATGGCATTCCCCCTAGTCGGCCAGTCAACATACTGTGACAGGAATCCATCCTGGACACACTTAACAAACTCTGCCCCAACTAAACCCTTGGAACTAATCAAGTGCCAATCAATGTCGGGGAAGTTAAAGTCTCCCATGATAACAACCCTGTTTCTAATGTGACTGATGTAATAATCACACTAACTGTGTCAGAGGAATAATTCTAAATTGCATATAACTCTGTAAAATTTGGCAGCAGTCCATGTTGCATATTTGGAAAGCTCCGTCAACTGAACGCTGCTGCTGACAGAATAGGAGATATCCAGCGATATACTACATCGTGGGCCTTTTATATCCTGCAGTTGTAGCGATTGGTTTCCGTGATAAGATAGTGCAACTGGTCACACTATGTGAGGCGCCATCGTCTTGCTTTTGTTCCGCTGCACATTTCGGACATTTACCCAGCACAAATTCTACCCTCGGCTGAAACGTGTCGCAGAATGGAGGATTCAAGCATCTGATAGGCCTCTAAGGACTGTCCAAGTACATTTTGAATGATGTGAGAGTGGAAACCTAAAACACATCCTCGGGCAGCTGTTTCCATAAACTTACCCACTTAATTGGTCAGAATCGTCCCTCCACTTCCTATTATTTTTATTTTCTCTCTTCACTTTAAATCAATGTCCATTAGTAAGTGATTCTCTGCACTGTCTGTTACTGGTCAGTCGGCTGTGACCAGTATTATTAGCCTGGTCAGTAATGGGCCTGGATTACGAGTGTCGTCACCAACATGGTCAGCAATGATATTGCCAGTGTGTGCGCAGCAATTGTTCTGGGAAAGCAACAATTAAAATATTCTTCATGACTGGAAACCGCAATAAAGTTCGGTTGTATAATATCAAGCTCTACCTATCATTGCACTGTAAGTGAATAAATGACAACACTTCACGATTCCCAGACCATTAGTTGTAGTCACTGAATACAAGTGGCAAATGTTTAAGCAATCCCCGATTCTGTTTCCTCGGATCCGCATACGAGTCCAGAAATGCAAGGAGCTGAACAAGAAGGATATCTCTCCCACCTGTTTACATTCCTCACCATCTGGAGCTTGTGCAAATTCATCCGGTTCTATTTCAGGTCACTCACTGTTCATACTGCAGAGAACACTTTATTCTGTTCCTTGCAACATCTTGTTTCATTAGAGCAATATTTACCAATCATTTCAAAATCTTTTGAAAAACTATCTCAAATTTATTGTACACAAACGTATAACTGAGCGTATCTCGTAATTCTGCAAGTGCCGAACTATAGCGGGTTAACTACATCTCACGCAGACTGTAATTAATCTGACTACTGATGTACAATAACTCTCTCTTGTTGTTCTACGCCATTTGCTTGAAACAGCAGAAAACTCACATATTTATTCGCAACATGCAGCACATTTTTTTTTCAAAGATGAAAAATACCTAACATATTTTTGCACGTATACGGAACATTTTAGCAATTATATTCACTTTTTTATTGCTAGCGTGAAACATCAGAGGAGATCATGTCGGTTGTGTAAATGCGATGAAAGTTCGACATTCTTATGTTCACCGGTGGTTCCCATTATCTGAACACACTGAACGCAGCTGCAACTATTTTCGTCATTCCGGTACTTTATCCACGAACCCACTAGTTATAAGCCTGCAGCAAGAATTGCAAATAAACGACACTGAATTTCTTTTAGATATACGAAAATAAAAATGCGCGATTGCCCGAAAATATAAACACGTCCTAATGTGATGATAGAAAATAATAGTGAATATTTATCCTTATCCGTTGGGTCACACCTGATATGAGTACGAAAATTACAACAGAAGCCGATGTTAAGTGTCTTTATGTCCTATGATGTCTCGATCACTCGTTTGTACATTGACCGTACAACATGTAAGGTATTGAATCTGTTCACATCACGTAGCCATCCCATGCTGTGCAGGTACTATAAATGTGGTTAATGGTTATACATCACGGAGCCATCTATCAACATTTTATTTGCCGCAACGGAGCGGTCATTGACACATAAACGTATAAACAATATATTCTGATGTGCAGCGACAGTGTGAATATTGATTGCAGGGCATCATCAATAACAGTGCCATTGTGCTGTAGAACTTTCTTTATAAAGGGGTTTATTGATATGGTTTAATGGTCATACATATTGTTTTCGACATGTCCATCATGATGTTGGACAATCAATGATTTTACCTTTATACTTGAAGATGGTTCTGAATAAGCAGTGACATTCTTTATGGGAGAGTTAGTGGGAATGAACGAAATGTGATAATAACTTTGTAGAATTGAGGGATCTGGACAAGCAGCTACAATATCCATGTGGCCGGAGGCATGTCAGAGTAGGCACCGTTGACACCCAGATTCTCAGTGATGCGTTTGTAGATTTTTCACAGTCCTGTTCATTGCAGTACTGGATCCATTGGAAGAAGGGAAATAATCTCAGTTGCTCCTCACAGCCCAGAAAGTGAATCAAATTACCTGTGTCGTAAGTGTAATCCTTCTCATTCTATCTATCTATCTATCTATCTATCTATCTATCTATCTATCTATCTATCTATCTATCTATCTATCTATCTATCTATCTATCTATCTATCTATCTATCTATCTATCTATCTATCTATCTATCTATCTATCTATCTATCTATCTATCTATCTATCTATCTATCTATCTATCTATCTATCTATCTATCTATCCATCTATCCATCTATCCATCTATCCATCTATCCATCTATCTATCTATCTATCTATCTATCTATCTATCTATCTATCTATCTATCTATCTATCTATCTATCTATCTATCTATCTATCTATCTATCTATCTATCTATCTATCTATCTATCTATCTATCTATCTATCTATCTATCTATCTATCTATCTATCTTTCTATCTATCTATCTATCTATCTATCTATCTATCTATCTATCTATCTATCTATCTATCTCTCTCTCTCTCTCTCTATCTATCTATCTATCTATCTATCTATCTATCTATCTATCTATCTATCTATCTATCTATCTATCTATCTATCAATCTATCTATCTGTCTGTCTGTCTGTCTATCTATCTATCTATCTATCTATCTATCTATCTATCTATCTATCTATCTGCCTATCTATCTATTTATGCAACTATCTATCTCTCTATATGCGTCTATTGCCGATAAACTTAACATCTCTTTCTTTGAAATAGTCGTGGTGACGATTACTATGGAATATGGTGAATTATAAGTAGAAAACAGATGTATACTTGACATGGTTCAGAAAATAATGAAAGCTAAAATCCGAGAAGAATTTCAATGTATTAGAACCTAGCTGATTTGGTTCGTTAATTTAATTATAATTCTTTATTTGTTTAATTATTTTTATTGCTGACGATGGTGCAACTTGTAAAGGAAGAGTATCCCAGTGCAAAAAACACGTTGCACTGGGGCAGTACCACTCTCTCGGCCTCAAGAGTCTTGGTCCGATGGCAGGAAACAACGTCAAGATTGGAGACTTCCTCGGCTGATGTGGATACCAATGACGCATTTTGTGCCTTGCTTTGACCTTCGCTCTCCACGAAGAGTTGCACCGTTTTCTTTCGTGTTCGATCTCGTAGTTGATCACATTCGCCGAGTACGGGTACTGGCTTCACATGGTTGCGTAGGCAAATCCATAACTCACGGAGGTACAAATTTGCCGCCTACCCTTACCTCGTTTAGCCCGCCTGTCGAAGCGCCGTACCGGGGTATGCCACTGTCGGATGCAAACAGTTACTGGGAGCCGCTGGTAAGAGCTGGGTGTCAGGAGGGACTCAAAGAGGACGAGGTGCCTCTAGGTTAATTGCGACAAGCTCGCCACCGGAGCCGCAAGGAATACACTGTTTACAACATTTTAAAATGAAGGGTCTTGGAGATTTTATTTTGTCTCGGAATTGAACTGCTAATTTTAGAAAGATTACTTTCATAGCATGTACAACGTGCACAATATAAGTATCCAATCCAATCTTTGGGAGAGCACAATGTCTCTCTGTTAACGACAGGGAGTATTTTAAGCAGGCAAAAAGAAGTAAATGTATATGTGTTCCTGAAGTTGGAAGTCCCGCGTTTTACTGATCCGTTAGTTATTAAATGCTGGTAGTAGTTGATGATATTTAGCATAACAAATTTTTACGATATTTATTTAAACAGTACAAAATCCACATTTTCTGGATGACATTGACAGAAATTGTATTTACCGGAGAGACAGCATTTAGGATTTTGTTGCCGAGTTGGCAGAACAACACTTTCGAGCACGAAAACATTACGTTGGTCTGTGTCCTTAGATACTCCCCATTGAATATCCAGAAAAAAATCCTGACACGCTTGAAATTTGGTGCACTTCCTGCATTCTCCTTACTTCAGACAGTAATCATCATTACTTTTCAGGTTTCATTGTCTGTTTTTGCACAATGTTTGTCTCACCTTCGGTTGACTGAACGACATTATCACCCTGAAACGGGTGAGCATTTCTCGACATCTATGCCTCACCTTCTGGAGAATTTATCCTTAGCTTCTTCCAGCGTCATATAAACATAGAAATATAGAAAACCTACAGCACAGTACAGGACGTTCGGTCCCCAAAACTGTGCCGAAAATGTCCCTATCTGACTAATTACCTAGGGCTACCCATACCCTTCTATTTTTGTAAGCTCCATGTACCTGTCCAGAATCTCTTAAAATACCTTATCGTAACAGCCTCCACCACCGTCACCGGCAGCCCGTTCCATGCACTTTACACTCTGCATAAAAAAAAATATAAGTACCCCTGATATCTTCTCTGAACCCACTTCCAAGCACACTATATCTGTGCCCACTCGTGACAGATATTTCAGTCCAAGGAAAAAGCCTATGACTATTCACCTCCATTCCAGGCAACACCCTTGTAAATCTCCAAAGCACACACTCTCTAGTATCCACACACCCTCTCCATAGTGTCAATTGTATAGACCCTGGATTAGGAAAATCTGCATGCAGTCACCCTGTTCATAACCTAACTCTACCTTTCAAATTATCGCTGGACATTTCGAAGCTTAGTGATATTTCAAAAATGCAGGTGGCCAGAACAGTCCACGATCTTCTATCTACGGCCTCACCAACATGTTGTACAGCTTCAACATAACGTCCCAACTCGTGTAATGAGTTTGTGAAGGTCACTGTGATCAGAGCTCATTAAGGGCCGAACTGCCTGTGACACCGATTTCCTGAAATTATCGATCTGTATCGCCAGGTCTCTTTTTACATACTGCACACATATTCAGTGTTTGCGTCGAAATCTGTTTTATCTTATTTCACAACCCAGACCATCTCACACCTGTCTGCATTAAATGCCATCTGCCATTTTCCAGCCCACTTCCTAGCCGGACAACATCTATTTACAAGTCTGGATAGAGCTCCTGGCTGGAAAAGCGCCTCCAAATTAGGAGTCGGCCGCAATTCCTCTGATACAGTTTTCCACATCGGCATCTGAATCATTCACATGCATGATAAAAATAGGCCTAATTCCAATCCCTGCACTAAACTTGTCATAGTCAAAGAAGCAACCATCCACTCTCTGCTAATCGAGAAAAGAACTCTCATGAATCGGTCCACAAGCCGCACCTAAATCCGCATGGGCGCGTAAATTGTTATTTTCAAAGGTCTTTGGAATATTGTTCTTTATCTCCTTGATATGCTCAGAACATACATATGAAGTTTTATATTTTAATTCATGTCCTAAACTGTTATTGTGACTTTCGTCATTCAAATGACTCGAAATTACTAAAATAAGCGACAGAAAAAAAAATGTCCTATTTTTCCCCTCAAAAGGATGTACCGCATTTCACCTGCCGAGCTGATGACTCGCCCTCAATGTCAGAAGCGAATGTGTTGTGCTGAATGTGACAAAATAAATCTGTTGGAAGTAGATTATCCCTGTTGATTGTTCAGGATGATTGTCTGTGTGAAAAACAATACTGATCAGAAAATATTCCATTTTAGCAGCTGACGTCAGATGTCTTGGAAAGTGCAATAGCAACGAGCATATTATCGTTTGTTTAAAAGTTAATATCCTGTAACATCCCTTCGGAATACGAAACCATGGCACGGTGACAGAGAGAGAAAATACATTAATGTAAGTGTTTGTTTAGCTGGTTGTCTCTCGGGCGACAGATATCATAACCACACTAATTGCCTCAGTGGAATTACTCTGAATTGCATATAACTCTGTAAAACCTGCCACCAGCTCATATGAGCAGTTGGAACGTTCCGTGCAACTGAACGCTTCCTCTGACGGAATATGGCATATCCAGCGATTTACTACATCGCCGGCGTTTTTTATTCTGCAATTGTTGCGATAGGTGTACCTGGTAAGGTACTGGAGCTGGTCACTGAATGTATGATCCTACCGTCAACTTGCTTTCGATCGGTTGCACTTTTTGGACTTTTACTGAGCACAGAGGCTACCATCGTCTGAAATGTGATTCCAAATTGTTTCTACGTGATGATTTTCTATTTTCTTTGTCAGTTGTGTTAGTGCTGATATTTCCATTATTCCATAGTTTCATATTGCACGGCTTTCTGGTCGCATTTGCAGACTAGAACCCTTTTCAACTGACCGGCCCGTCGAATATCGACACGCAGGTCTGTTCTTCCAGAAACGGTAAATTGTAACTTATACATTAAATCTCAGGATTTGAGTTGCAAATTGACCCTTCGGTTATTTCACCTCAGATAATGGAAATGGTGTTGTATATCGAGCTATCAAACTTCAGCAGTTCGTGAGTCGTGGAAATCTGAAGCCCGGTTCTAATCTGTCGGAAAGTCGCCCACACACTAATTCTGTCCATTATTCTCCAGCCGGACTGCACGTATCGAACCCGCACAAATTGAATTTCTTCTTTTCACTTTGTTTATTTTTTTTCTCTCTCCAATTTTTTTTTTGTAGTTAATTTAACGGCGATTGTCATCCTATCTCGTGGAAAATGCGGACTGTCCAAATGCATCACCTGTTACCTGGTCGGAATGGCAACAGCGGATATGATGGTGGTTATCGTTTTCGCTTTATTAGAAAACACCAACAACATCTACATTTTTTCAAGATACCTGCTCATCACTCCTGTATGCACAGTTACATTTATATTATTTATTGTTTCGAGGGACTGTTCTGTTTGGTTTACAGTCAGTTTTACCGTCGATCGTTTCATCGCAATATGTTGTCGAAAGTTTGGGGAACGATACTGCACTGAGAGAACAGCAACGGTGGTTATGGTGACGGTGCTTATAGTGAGCTGCGGGAAAAATGCCCCTTTTTACTTTATAGTTGAACCCTATGACATTATTGACAACTTGCCGTGGCGTTGCGCCTTCTCACGTGAATACGCTACTTTACCAGTGTGGAAAGGAATGGAAATACTAGATGGCATTTTAACACCGTTGCTACCGATCGGTTTAATTCTTGTCTTCAATGGGTTAACAGTGAGACATATAATTGCGGCAAATAGAGTCCGCAGAGGGCTTCGGAAGAGCAGCGATAAACAGAAAGATACCGAGTTGGAAAACCGCAGAAAATCGATGATTTTATTATTTGCAATTTCAACTAATTTCATATTTTTCTGGGTGCCGTATGCAGCTCATTCCCTGCGATGGCAAACGGTAAATTACCATTATCAGGACAGATATTTGAATTCCCCGGTATACATACTACAGCAATCTGCGTACATGTTGCAAACTCTCAGTGTGTGCACCAATACTTGTATCTATACACTGACACAGAGGAAATTCAGACAAGAGCTGAAGGATGGAATGAAGTATGTGTTTACGTTAAATGGCCATTTGTGTAGATAACGCCCACTCCAATTGCAATTCAGCAGAGTTTTAGAATAAAACAGTTCTAAAAATCAGCATAATTGGCAAATATCTCATAAATCCAAACAACCATGTGCCTGGTCATCGTGAAAAGAATAAATTCTGAACTATCGCAGAGATTTGACAATTATCCAGGAAATGTCACCACAGCGTAAAAGCCAGGACTAATAGGCTTCGGGACAGCTTCATCCACCAGGCCACCAAACTGATTAACTCACGCTGATTTGAGTGTTTGTTTCTATGCTCCATTGACTGTTCTATTTATTCTAAATTACTTTAAATTACTAGGATTTCACAATGGACATTTAGACAGAGACGTAACCTAAAGATTTGTATTCCTCTTGTGTGTGAAGGATGTAAGAAATAGTCAATTCAATCACAACGGGACGAATGAAGTCCGGACATCTCGGGGTTTCAGATGTTTCAAAATGTTCATAGTCGGGTAAAACAGAGTAAAGGGAAAGCCTTTATCACAGGGAGTGTGTGGTAGTATCACAGCTCCGGAAAGGGAAGACATTGTGTTAGGATTGTGTTAATAGACTGTGAGTAGAACGCAGAATTAGGAAGGGAGCTAACACCGGTTTGAAAGTATTAGTTCTCTGATATTCTCGAAAATGAGCTAGGATCTTCTCTGCTTCAGAGAAAGAGCGCCATCTCGCTTCCTGATCTCTAATGAAGATCCTTCGAAGCAAACGTATGTTCAATCACGTCTGCATTCACTCCACGCCGATCTCACCTTTAATATCTTTTTCTCTCAGTTGAAACTGGCATAGACAGGAACACTCCTCTCTCAATTGCTTGGAAAGTTAGGCCTTTTCTAGTGGTGTTTGGTTTCATGGCTTTCTGGGGATACACATAAATATTGCCGTGTGACCACTTGTCCGTGCAGAGTAGTAACATTTATTTATGAGACAGGGCCTATTGATTTACTCTCTAGGAAGAGCACACGGCATTCGTAGACACTGCCTTGTTGAAAGCGAACAAGGCGGGTCAGTGTATCATCTTCCTGCATTATTTACGGATTCTGTAAAGAAAGACATGCGCGCACCGGGAATTTTTGTGCGCAATGACTGTTGAATGCGGAAAAATATTCAAGTTGAGAAATTAAAAAAAAAAAAGATTATAACCATACAACAATTACAGCAAGGAAGCAAGCAATCCCGGCCCTTCTGGTCCATGCCAAACGCTTACTCTCACCTATTCCCACTGACCCGCACTCAGACCACAACCCTCCATTCCTTTCCTGTCTATATACCTATCCAATTTTACTTTAAATGACAATACTGAACCTGCCTCTGCCACTTCTACTGGAAGATCATTCCACACAGCTACCAGTCTCTCTGTAAAGAAATCCCACCTCGTGTTACCCTTAAACTTCCGCCCCCTATCTCTCAACTCATGCCCTCTTGTTTGAATCTCCCCTACACTTAATAGAAAATACCTATCCACGTCAACTCTATCTATCCCCCTCATAATTTTAAATAACTCTATCAAGTCCCGCCTCAACTTTATTTTACACAAGGAACAGGCTTCATCCCAGATGCCTATATCTGGTACCTATCTCCCTATTTTTCCTGACGATGTCCTCAATGAGCTCTTGCCTAAATTAGTCAGCACTGCCCTGTACTCTAATGTGAAAGTTATGCCACCGATATCTTCTTGATTACTTCACACTTGTCCGGTTTCTCTTCTAATAGAATATTTGCGAAGTTTTACCTTATGCCACTTACGTGAGGGTTCTCAAAATTTAGGTCTTTAACTTGAATGTCTGTTTTACCCTTTCTGTTAACAGCCTGGAAACGAGGTCAGCACAAATGAGTTCCGCACTGACAAATGAGCTACTTGTACAGACTCAAATACTCAGAAATCGCAGGCAATATTCGGGCAGGGCAATTCACAAAGTGTTAGACTCCATTATTTTTCGTATACCACCTGTTACTTCACCCCATAATTTCACCTTTATTCCCTGCTGATGATCGGGTGCCCTGTTTTGTTATTCCATCTTTATGATCCTATAGGTTGTTCCCAGAGGACGTCACTGGATATTCTGTCCTTTGTGATATAAGTACTTTTCAGCATGATTTCCTGCCCAATCAATAATGCAACTCCATACATTTCCTCATTAACAAGGCAATGACAACCCATAAAGCTTATTTGCCGGTCTTTCCATTGATCGACCATTCTTCTCCAATCATGTTCGTATTATCTCTATAGTTTTGCACTCTCCTGCTCTGAGTTTCTATCCCATTCTTCCGTGGCTTCTTGTTTTAAAGTAATTGCAGTCTGATACCTTGCACGGTACTGTTCTGCCGTGCCGCCCTGACTCTTTTCGCAATTCATAATCCTGACGTCTCATCATTGATTATCACGGGTAAAAATGCAAAATAAGGGGTCTGCTTGGTCTCAGAGACACCATGATGATGAAAAAAAAATATAAAAGGACGTAGTAGCTGAAAGTAATCTGCATAGAAGAGTCAAGTAAAATCGTATTTGGAAATATTGAGTGAAAAACAGCTCTTTGTCAGGTCATGCAGTTCACAAAAAAACAAGTGCTCGTTAGATAATCGAGGATTTCAATGAAAGTGAAACGGCAATAATGTAAATGCTGTATTCATGTCAGAAGAAAACCTGAGAGCAGATATAGTGTTAACTTTCTACAGACACTGCGGTTGTGTGATTACACGTGGTGGATTAAGAGAGAGCTGAATTTCCAGTTTTGTCGGAGGAGAACTCGTTAATGGTACTTCTCCACTACGGTCACGATAAACTCTAGTGTCATTGTATTTAGAGACTTCTTGTTGTTATAATTTTCATTGCACCCCACACAGGTCTCGGCATCCCTCCATTCTTTATTATTGTTTGATACCGAATACATCGGAAAAGTAACTAGCATTGTTTCTTTCTTTCATGGACGACTTCCGAAAATATTCGAGCCGAACTATGGTTGAATGTGCAGAATCAGACAATAATTCATTGAAACAATTAAAATGCAACAATATTGTTGTAAAGGGGAAAGCTGTAGCAAAGAAAACTCAGTTTATGGATGGAAATACCGTCAGACCAATACGAAAAATGTACTGAAGTGTTGACATGTTATAGTGAAGCTGTCCGAAGCAATATTATAATCTGATTCACATTGTAGGCGTTTTGTGCTCAACGTAGAAAGCGTTAAACAGACAGAACACGTGCAATAAATCTCCCAGCAACGTGCTCGTACAGTTGGCAAACTGGAACATTATATGAAGGCACAGAGAACTGAACATGAAGAGAAAGAAAATGGATGCCAGGATCGGCAGACACTGCCCAACCATTCCAAAGATTCGTGTAATGCGCACTTCAAAAATGAATCTCCAGTACGTAGATTTAATATTGGACTTTAGGGTGATATAATGTGCAAGATAAATTACATTTCACAAAAAGGAGGTGGCTAAGCAACTTAATCTTTGACAGGTTGATTCTTTCAAAAACAGAACGCCAATGCAGAGCCGCTGGAAACAAATGCTGTACTCATTGAAAACACCAAAGCTTTCTGGGCGTTGAATTTGTTTATAAATTCTCTGAACCTGATCTGGGTCACCGGTAAATAAATTTATTTCCGCAGCTGCTGACATTCTGAATCCTAGGACCCCAGAACCGTGTTTAAAAAAAACCCAATAGATATTTCCAGATCTGTGTAGATGCATCGCATCATTATGAATTCCAGAGTGGTTGTCGCCCAACAGAGGAAGAATTTCGCCAACAGGGTGAAAAGCAGAATGATGGATTGTCTCATGCTTTCAATTTCCGGATCTCGCTGTTACCTGAAATTTCCGGTTCCTTGAGCCCCCTGCGGACGCTGCTCGTCGCCAAAATCTGTCTGGCCGTCAAAGCATTGAGGAAGAAAGGAATAACGTATTCAACAGACGGTCCACCCAATAAGACCACTCAAAAGATTCCGGAAAATGAAGTACGAGTCTACTGAAACAGACCCAGCTATCCCTCACGAAAAACATTGCTGTTTCCATGTACAGGAAATAAAAAAGGGACTTTTTTAAAACAGAATAATATGAATGCTATGCCCCTCATCAAATCAGCAATTTCAGGATGGCAGCATTGTGTTTTAAATTTAATTGACCAAATTGCCACGAAGCGATCGAAAGTGAAACTGACAGAAAAACCACCCGCCACGTGACCCAGGACATAGTCGATATGCCCCGGATACTGTAAAGTCCGCATGCTTCACGCATATGGTATAACAGGACGACGATAATCACTACCATCATATTTTACACAGCCATCGCCACCAGGTAGTGCGTTACACATTTGGAGACACCGGAGTTTCCTTGGCACAGAATGATAATTACCAAAAGGTTAACTCTAGTGAGAGAAACAAACAAACAAAAAAAGACAAATAGTTAAAAAAATTCAAATCGCGTTTACTTAAAAAGTGTAATGCATATTCCGTCTGCTTGAAATAAATCCGTGGTTCATCAATAATGGACGTTATCACTGGGAGTAGGAATACACCTGTGTGTCTGCGGTTCATCTGAAACGCCTGTCCGCAGTGTAGAGCTTTTTACAGTCGCAATGATCACATTATGAAAGGTTTCTACAGTTATATTAAAAGCAAGAGGATAGTGAGGGATAAAATTGGCCCCTTAGAGAATCAGAGTGGTCAGCTAAGTGTGGAACCGAAGGAGATGGGAGAGATTTTGAATGATTTCGTCTCTTCGGTATTCACTAAGGAGAAGGATATTGAATTGTCTAAGGTGTGGGAAACAAGTAAGGAAGTTATGGAACCTATGACAATTAAAGAGGTGGAGGTACTGGCGCTTTTAAGAAATTTAAAAGTGGATAAATCTCCGGGTCCTGACAGGATATTCCCCAGGACTTTGAGGGAAGTTTGTGTAGAAATAGCTGGAGCTCTGACGGAGATCTTTAATATGTCATTAGAAACGGGGATTGTGCCGGAGGATTGGCGTATTGCTCATGTGGTTCCATTGTTTAAAAAGGGTTCTAGAAGGAAGCCTAGCAATTATAGACCTGTCAGTTTGACATCAGTGGTGGGTAAATTAATGGAAATTATTCTTAGAGATAGTATTTATAATTATCTGGATAGACGGGATCTGATTAGAAGTAGCCAGCATGGATTTGCGCGTGGAAGGTCATGTTTGACAAACCTTATTGAATTTTTTGAAGAATTTACGAGGAATGTTGACGAGGGTAAGGCAGTGGATGTAATCTATATGGACTTCAGCAAAGCCTTTGACAAAGTTCCACATGGAAGGTTAGTTAAGAAGGTTCAGTCGTTAGGTATTAATGCTGGAGTAATAAAATGGATTCAACAGTGGCTAGATGGGAGATGCCAGAGAGTAGTGGTGGATAATTGTTTATTGGGATGGAGGCCGGTGACTAGCGGGGTGCCGCAGGGATCTGTTTTGGGCCCAATGTTGTTTGTAATATACATAAATGATCTGGATGATGCGGTGGTAAATTGGATTAGTAAGTATGCCGATGATACTAAGGTAGGAGGTGTTGTGGATAATGAGGTGGATTTTCAAAGCTTGCAGGGAGATTTATGCCGGTTAGAAGAATGGGCTGAACGTTGGCAGATGGAGTTTAATGCTGAGAAGTGTGAGGTTCTACATTTTGGCAGGAATAATCCAAATAGAACATACAGAGTAAATGGTAGGGCATTGAGGAATGCAGAGGAACAGCGAGATCTAGGAATAACTGTGCATAGTTCCCTGAAAGTGGAGTCTCATGTAGATAGGGTGGTGAAGAAGGCTTTTGAACGCTGGCCTTTATAAATTAAAGCATTGAGTACAGAAGCTGGGATGTAATGCTAAAGTTGTACAAGGCATTGGTAAGGCCAAATTTGGAATATTGTGTGCAGTTCTGGTCACCGAATTATAGGAAAGATATCAATAAATTAGAGCGAGTGCAGAGACGATTTACTAGGATGTTACCTGGTTTTCAGCAATTAAGTTACAGAGAAAGGTTGAACAAGTTAGGTCCCTATTCATTGGAACGTAGAAGGTTGAGGGGGGATTTGATCGAGGTATTTAAAATTTTGAGAGGGATAGATAGATTTGACGTGAACAGGCTGTTTCCATTGAGAGTAGGGGAGATTCAAACTAGAGGACATGATTTGAGAGTTAGGGGGCAGAAGTTTAAGGGAAACACGAGGGGGTATTTCTTTACTCAAAGAGTGATAGCTGTGTGGAATGAGCTTCCTGTAGAAGTAGTAGAGGCCAGTTCAGTTGTGTCATTTAAGGTAAAATTGGATAGGTATATGGACAGGAAAGGAGTGGAGGTTTATGGGCTGAGTGCGTGCAGGTGGGACTAGGTGAGATTAAGGGTTCGGCAAGGACTAGGAGGGCCAAAATGGCCTGTTTTCGTGCTGTGATTGTTAAATGGTTATATGGTTATTACCTGACGTTCACGGAATGCAGCAGCAATGCAGAGTAGAGTTCAAGAATCATTGAGCACAGAAAAGAGTCTTTCGTCCCAGTATCTCTTTGCCGAACGACATGGCCATCTGACCTAGTTCCGTTTGTCCGTGTAGATCCACATCTCACTAAACCATTCTGATTACTTAATCTGCCCAATTTTTCCTTCAGTATAGTTGATGACACTTCCTTTGTCAGGCTATTCAAGAAACAGTCCATACACTGTGTTATAAAATGTCCCTCAAATTCCAACTGCATCTCTGTCCTCTGAAATTACACCTACTCCCTTTACTTAACGATGTCACAACATTATGGAGAAAACAATAGTGTGCATATTGACTGTGTCTGACCATAATCATGATTTCTATAAAGTCATACGCCACAGTTCTTTGTAAATGCTGTCTTCACTCCATTCTAAAATTTCTATAAAAAAGGCGAATACAATTGTACACAGAACACCAAGAGAGGTATCTCTAAAGGGACTGGCAACGTAATAAATGTCTTGGCGGAGAACTACGGAACAGTAGGCAAGAGCCCGATAATCTTTGCAAGTATTGCCAGGATATCTTCTTCATCAATCTGGTATCCGGCCACTTGCGCTGTTCTCTGAAAGAATCTTTGCAAGACCATACTCTGTAGCCAGAATCTTCCTGGACAGCAAGATTTCTTCTTCTTCTAAATACAGATAAACGATACCTCAGAGCAAGATTTTTTTTTACAGGAACCGAAATCTGGGCGGCACTTTATTGTCTCCCAACCCCTGTAATATGATCCTTAACCAGACACAAACCACAACTGACAACACAATTAATCGATGTCAGGCAGTCGCAATAACTGGTAGCAATATGACAAAACTAAAATGTTCTGATTGGACGGTGTCTGTCGTTTATTAGCAAAGAATCGCCGACATCCAATAGTGTTTATTGCTTCAATTCTTAACGGTGTTGGAAATTCTGAAAAAGGTCTAAAATTTTTTAAAGATATGTGTGTGTGTTGGGGGTCCACATATCGGCTGGCTGCTGTAAAACAAAGGACAACAGCGCCTCTTCCACGTTAGACGGCTGTAGTGGTTTGGCATGAGTCCCCAAATCCTCACGGCTTTCTGCAGGATCACCATCGACAACGCCCTATGTGTCCCACACCACATTTCTCCGGGTTGAACTCCCTGGAATTTCTTAGCCCACTTCTGCATCCTATCAATGCCGCTGCAATCTTCGACAGTCCTCTACACTGTCCACAACACCACTAACCACTGTGTCGTCTGCAAATTTGTCAACTCACCTTTCTACCCCCACAACTAGGTCATTAATGAAAATCACGAAAAATAGGGGTCCCAGAATCGATCGTTTTGAGACACCACTAGTCACAACCCTCTAAACCGAAGGTATTCACTCCATCACGACCCTCTGCTTTCTGCAGGCAAGCCAATTTTGAATCCACCTGGCTAATGATCCTTGGATCCTATGCCGTCTCACTTTATGAATAAGCCTACTATGCGGAATCTTAACAAATGCCTCAGTAAAATCGAAGTAGATCACATCCACTGATCTACCATCAACTGCATGCCTAGTCCCCTCCTCAAAGAGCTCTAACAGGTTTGATAAATGCGATCTGCCCTTCGCAGAACGATGCTGACTATTCCAGAGCAGACCATGAATCTCTAAAAGCCCATAGATCCTATCTCTAATAATCTTATCCCGCAGCTTTCTCACCACAGGCGAAAGACTCGCTGGTCTTTTATTGTTCGGACTATTCCTACTAACTTTTGTGAACAAGTGGAAAACATTCACCCCCTTCCAATCCTCCAGTACGAGTCCCATGGGCAACGAGAAAAGAAGAATCCTAGCCAGATTCTCAGCAATCTCTTCCCTCGGCTCGTGGATTAGCCTGGGAAATAGTCCGTCATGCCTCGGGGACTGATCCGTCCTAATGTATTTTAACAATTCGAACACCTGCTCTCATTTAATATGAACCTGCTCCAGAACATCAAGTTCCCTCTCGTTGGTGAATACCGAAGTGAGTTGTTCATTGAGGACCTTGTTCAATTTCACAGCCTCCAGGCACATCTTTCTAACTTTATCTCTAATCGGTCCTATCTTCACCCCTGTCAAACTTTTGATCTTCACATAATTGTAGAATGGCATGAGGTTTTCCTTTACCCTACTCGCCAAGGCCTTCTCATGCCCCCTTCTTGCACTTCTCAGCTCCTAATAATGCTCCTTTCCTGCTGCCCTATATTCCTCAATATCCGTATCTGATCCTTCTTCCTAAGCCTCATGTTTGCTGCCTTCTTCCATCGGACTAGATTCTCTACCTCACCTGTCACCCATGGTTCCTTCACCCTACCATTCTTTATCTTCCAAACCAGGACAAATGTATCCCTAAAATCCTGCCAGAGATCCCTGAACATCGACCACATGTTAATAGTACATTTCGCAGCAAAACAATCATCCCAAAACACACCCGCAAGTACGAGCCTTATTGCCATATAATTTGCCCTTCCCCAATTTAAACAAATCTTATCCTTTCTGAATCTTTTCCATGAGAATGTTAAAGGCCGGGGAGAGGTGGTCACTGTCCCCCAAATGCTCACACACTGAGAGATCTCTGACCTGGCACGTTTCCTCACCTGATACTAGATCAAATGAGGCATATCCCCCTGTCGGCCTGTCAGCAGGCTGTGACAGGAATCTGTCCTGGACACACTTAACAAACACTGCCCCATCGAAACTGTTGGAACTAAGCAGGTGCCAATCAATATTAGGGAAGATAAATTCACCCATGGTAACAACTTTGTTTTTTGCATCTTTCCAAAATCTGCGTCTCAATCTGCTCCCCGGTATCTCTTTTTATACCAGGGGGCATACAGATAGAGTAAATGCTCCCTTCCTGTTCCTGGCTTCCACCCATACTCAAAAGCGAATCATGGTGCTATATCCACTCTTTCTGTAGCTGTAATAGTATTCCTGGCCAGTAATGCCATCCCTCCACTCCTTTCACCCCCTTTCTATCCCTTTTAAACATTGAAATCCAGGAATATTGAGCATGCATTCCCACCCAGGTGCCAACCAACTCTCTGTAATGGACATTACATTATAATTCCATGTTTGTATCCCAAGATCTCAGTTCATCACCTTTATTTCTGAGCTTCTTGCATTGAAGTACACGCACTTTACCTCTTCTAATTTACAACCTTTGCACACTTTATTCGGCTTCCCTTTCCTCGACGCCTCTTTATATGTTAGATCTGCCCTTACTCCTTGGACTATACTTACTGTTCTCGCATGACCTTTATCCTCCTCCACGTCTCCATCTGCTCTGACACTCTGGTTCCTCTCCCCTTGCAAATCTATTTTTAACCCCCTTCCCCCCAGCGCAGCACTGGCAAATCTCTCCGCAAGGATATTACTCCCACTTCAGTGGGATATTACTCCCAGAGTTCCCAACTTCCCTGGATCGAGGCACAGTTGTCCAGAATCATGAAGCCCCACCTCCTGCACCAACTCCTTAGCCATGTATTTAGCTGCATTATCTTCCTATATCTATCCTCCCTAGCATGCGGCACGGGTAACGCTCCTCAGATTGCAACTCTAGGTGCTGTCCTTCAAATTTTCACCTAACTCCTAAGCTTTCTTTGCAGGACGCCCTCCTTCTTACTATCCATGTCATTGGTCCCGACATTGGGTGGAGTTTACTAAGTGTGTTCAAAGGTTTTCCAGGCACCGCATGTGGAGAGGTCTACAAGAGGAGAGGGTATACTTTATCTGGTATTGGGAAGTGATCCCTGTTAAATTGTCAGGTCTCTCCGTGGGAGAACATTATGGAGATTGTGATCACAATTCCATCTCATTAACCATAGCATTGGAGAAGGATAGGAACAGAAAAGTTAGGGAAACGTTTAGCTGGAGTAAGGGGAAATATGAGGCTATCAGGCAGGAACTTTGAAGCATTAACTGGAAACAGATGTTCTCCGTGAATCGTACGGAGGAACAGTGGGAAATGTGCGGGGGACATTTGTGTGGGGTTCTGCGTAGGTATTTTCTCATGAGACATGTAAAAGATGGTAGGGTACAGGCTGTTGTAACTCCAGTCAAGAAGAAAAGCAGTCAAGAACAAAAGATACAAAAAAAAACTAAATCATCATAGATTGATTATAAGGTAGCAGGAATGAGCTTAAGAATGAAATTTGGAAGTGGCCATGAAAATGCCTTGTTTGACAAGATTAAGTAAAACCTCAAGGAATTCTACAAGTATGTGAAGAGCAGGAGGAGAGGACGTAAGAGATTAGGACCAATCAACAGTGACAGTGGGAAAGTGTGTATGGAACCGGAGGAGATAGCAGACAGACTGGATGAATACTTTGATTCAGTATTCACTATGGAAAAGGAACTTGCCGATTTTAGGGATGACTTGCAGCGGACGGAAAAGATAAAGCGTGTAGATATTTAGATAAAGGATGTGCTGGAACTTTTGGAAAGCATCAAGTTAGATAAGTCACCAGAAGCGCACGGGATGTTCCCCAGGCTACTGTGGAACGCGAGCGAGGAGATTGCTGACATTCTGTTGATATTCTTTGGATCATAAATGAGGACGGGAGATGTTCCGGAGGATTGGAGGATTGTGGATGCTGCTCCGTTTTTCAAGAAAGGGACTGGGGAAG
Organism: Hypanus sabinus; assembly: GCF_030144855.1. Taxonomy (NCBI): domain Eukaryota; kingdom Metazoa; phylum Chordata; class Chondrichthyes; order Myliobatiformes; family Dasyatidae; genus Hypanus; species Hypanus sabinus. The sequence continues at coordinate 57,756 of NW_026779752.1, forward strand.
GTCCAGAAAATTATAGACCTGTGAGTCTTACTTCAGAGGTTAGTCAGTTGATGGAGAAGATCGTGAGAGGCAGGATTGATGAACATTCGGAGAGGCATAATCTGATTACGAATAATCAGCATGGCTTTTCCAAAGCCCATGCCTTTTTTTTTTGTGGATGTCGTTAAATGCATTGTTGAAGCTAAAGCTGTAGATCTAGTGTAGATGGATTTTAGTGAAGTAAGGAGACATGGGACATTACCTTGTGGACTCAGAATTGGCTTGCACACAGAAGGCAAAGTGTGGTTCTAGACTGGTCATATGCCGCATGGAGGCCGGTGAACAGTGGTGTGTCTCAGGGATCTGTTCTGGGCAGCCTACTCTTTACGATTTTTATAAATGACCTGATGAGGAAGTGGACGGACGTGTTAGTAAATTTGCTGATGACACAAAGGTTAGGGGTGTTGTGGATAGTTGGATAATTGTCACAGTTACAGCGGAACATTAACAGGATGCAAAACTGAGCTGGGAAGTGAAAGATGGAGGTCAAGCCTTATAAGGGTGTGGTGCTTCAATTTTGGTAGGGCAGACTATAGTATTAATGGTAAGACTGTGGGCAGTGTGCATGATCAGAGGCGTCCTGTGGTCCGGGTACGTAAGACAGTCAAAGCTGCTTCGCAGCTGGACTCTGTGGTTACGACGGTATACAGGGCATTGGCCTTCCTCAATCGTGGGACTGAAATTCAGAGGCGGAAAGTATTGTTGCAGCTATAAAGAAGGTACTTGGAGTACTGTGCTCAATTCCAGTCGCCATACTATAGGAAGGACGTGGAAACCTTAAAAGGAGTGCAGTACAGATTTACAAGACTGTTGTTTGTATTGTGGAGCATGTCTTATGGGAATAGGTTGAGAGAAATTGGCCTTTTCTCATTGGAGCGACGTAGGATGAGAGGTGACCTGATAGAGGTGTACGGATAATGAGACGCACTGATCGTGTGGATAGTCCTAGTCTTTTTTTACCCAGGGAAGAAATAGCTTGTAAGAAAGTGCATAGCCTTAAGGTGCCTGGAAGTAGATACAGAGGATATGTCAGGGGTAAGGTTTCTTTTTACACAGAGAGTAGTGAGTGCATGGATTGTGCTACGGGCGAGGGTGGTGGAGGCGGAAACGATACCGTCTTTTATGAGACTCCGGGAAAGGTGCATAGCGTTCAGAAAAATAGAGGGCTATGGGTAACTCAAGGTAATTTTAATGTAAGGACATGATCGGCACAAATCTGTGGGTCAAAGGACCTGTATAGTTCTCTAGGTGTTCTACGTTTCTATCCTAAATCGCAGAGAGTGGTGTTGATAGCCCAGCGAATCTGAGATTGTGAAAATTCGTTTCTGAAGTATACGTACATCAGTAGATGAGTGAAAAAGGCCTGGAAGATCAACAGGTAGTAAAGGCACGCCAACCATAATGTGTTTCAGATACTTTCCTCTTGCAAGCGATACTACAGCTTGAAGACCTGGACCAACAGACACTTGGAAGACATTTTTCACCAGGCCAGCACTATTTTATCAGTATCTACGTAATATAGTAATATAAAACCAAATAAATCAAACAGATTAGCAGAGATTGTCCATATATGTGTGGAAATATAAAACCCCAAACTTCATCAAGCTTAGGTGGTAAATGATACAGTCTTACGATGGTATATAAAAGAAGTCAGTTCAGTTCGTGATGCTGAGTGTAGAACTGTGGAGAGAGAGAGGGGTGAATTCTTATCGAAGCAAGCCGATGCTGTCGATCTTCCTGTTGTCCTCTGAAAATCTTTCCACGTCACTGACTGTGACCACGATAAATGGCACCGTCTTCACTCGGTAAAGCTATAAACCCAGGCACGGGTTAAACACACTGATAACTTTTCACAGATCACTCCTTCTCCACACTGAGAACAAAACGCTTCCTTTCGTGGGCCCTCAAAGCTCATCCAGTGTCTGTGCTCTCTATCTGTGTCTCGTGTGTCTGCCAGAAAACCAGCTGACCTTGTATATATATCCAAGTGATGAACACCAGCTGTCCATTTTATATTTCGACCCTTCCATTACCATAGCGACTCACCAGCTGTTCTGTGCCTCTCTCTCTCTCTGAATCAGCGTCACATTCTCTCACTTTTTAAAGTCACAGTCCATAATGAATAAACCTTATGATCTTGTCACAATACAATAAGTACAGAATCTGTTTGTGCCTTACTCCGTCATGGTCCAGTCCGTGAAATCCGCATTCCGGTTCACGTTCCGGTCCATGGATCCTTGTTCTGGGTTTTCCTGTTTTCTCCCTGTTGGGTGCCGTCATTGAGGAACCTGATTCTCGTTGTGGGCTGGCACTGAAATACCTCTCAAACCAAGTCCGGCTGGACTGGTCCCTCCCCTTTTCCCTGAAACCTTCCCGTGAAACCTCGTCAAGTTCAAACTGAGACCGGAACCTTGCCATGCCAAGATAAGGAACTATCTGCCGTTGAGTCTGGAACTGTCTCTTTGTATTCCCGTGTTTAGTGTTTCTTTACGTCCCCGTGTTTAGTGTCCCTGTTCTATGTCCGTCCTGGTCCTACAACCTGTGCTTCCCAAGGAGGGGCGCTGACTCTGTGTTCCCTGTTCCTGTGCTCAAGACCCAGGCTCTGAGTTCCAATACCAAGTTCAGGCGCCGTGTCCCAGCCCAGGAGTACCTCGCCCAGGCCGGTGCTGGCGATTCCTCGTCCTGTGCTGGATCGTCCCCATCATAATCCTCGGCAGTTTACCTCGGCAATTCTTGCGTCCTACAAAGGGTCCCGGCACTGCGTCCGAGAACGCGTCCCAGCCCTGCGTCCTAGGAAGGGTCCCGTTCCTGCGTCCCAGGAAGGGTGCCCGCTCTGCGTTCCAAGGAGGAGTCCAAGAGCTCAGCCAAATCTAGTTCATGGGCCACCTTCTGTGTTGGAGGTTCCTCGTCTTTGCTGGAGATTCCCCGTACAGACCAGGGGTACTTCGCCCAGCCCAGGAGTACCTCGCCCAGCCTGGTGCTGGAGTCCCCTCGTCCTGTCCAAGCCCAGTCCTAGAACCGTGTCTAGTCCAAGTCAAGGCTTCGTATTCCCACTACTATTTTGTGTCTAGTCTGTTCCTAGTCCCTAGTCCTCGCCTGTATCCGGGTTATGAGCCCGAGTCAAGACCCATGTTCTGGCTCCCTGTCCAGTCTCAGACTCGGAGTCCTAGTGCAGGCTCCTGTGTCCATGCCCAGCGATGTTTTCTCCCGACTTCCCTTGCTTTCTGGATAATCTTGGTCCTGTTCCCTGTACTTCAGTGTCTGCGTCTTATATTTGGGTCCGCGACCAGCGCCCCATTATGACAAACTCATCATTTTTTCACAGGGATAATCCTTCACACATATAAATTGGTGTCAACGCCGACAAAACACTGTGCACCGAATGGCTTTTCCAATGTTTTATATCATGTTCTTCGTTCGAGTGAGGAATCAGAACATCCTCAACTTTAAAAACACCGATTACAAGCTAATATGCCACTGTGATAAAGTGACTACTGAACGATTGTTGCCATGAGGGTTCTGGTGCATTTAAGTGTTTATAATGTGACAGGAAATGTATTCGTACGAATGCAGAACATGTTCCACTTAGCAACTCGGATTTTGGCATTTTGGTGTGTCGTGTTGGTTTCACTTTATGGCCCGCGACACCTGGAACTTCCACCATACTGCCAACGTCACGGTGAAAATTGGTGCAGAATACCTATGCAGTCCGTGTGCCATTTCATTATCCACTATGACTGCCTCAGGATCATCACTTTTCAGCGGTTCAGCACTCTCGTCTCTCTTTAACACTTTGTGCATCTGAAGAAACTTTTGGTAATATTTTAATTAATATTTTTGGCTAACAATATTATTAGCAACATTTTCTATTCCATTTCAAACTCCTTAGTGACTTTTATCGCTGCGTCTCTGGCCATTTAGAACATTCCGAATCATTTAACTTCACACTACTTCTTGCACTTTTGCATACATCACTTTGTCTATTATGTTGGCTTGCCTTCTCTTGATCACCACGGTTATATATTCTTTCCTTTAGAACACATCTCCGCTTTGGAATGTATGTATACAGTGCCTTACAATTCCCTTCCAGAAATTACAACCATTGCTGCTCTGCTGTCACACCTGCCAGTGTTCTTTTCCGATTAATTCAAGCCATCCCATCTCCCAAGACTGTGTAATTCCCTTTACGCCAACGTAAGTCTGATGTATCCAACTTCAGATCGCTTTTTATCAGGGTTCAGGGTGAATTATATAATATTGTTATCATTTGCACAAAAGATTTCTTTTACCAAACTCTTGAATTAATCCCGGCTCATTTCACAGCACCCAATCCAGAATAGCTGATTCCATAGTGGTTAAACCTCCAGCTGCTCTGAAAAAGCTATCCCGTACACAATCTAGAAATTCTGTGCCTTGAAATCCAGCACTGACATGATTTTCGAAGTCTTAAGAAACATACGATAAATCCCTTAGGACGATGTTTATATTGGCCCTGTGGCATGCATTTTAGATTTCCCGCTGTAATTTGCAGACAAAATTCTGACTCATGGTTGGGTTCTGTATATAAGTCACATCAATGTCGCGTCCCCAATCTCCTGACTTTCCATTCAGCTAAAATTCCTTTTCCAGCTTCTGTTCCTTCCCTTCACTGCCCCTGTAGGTGTTTACAGTGAATTGGCGCCATTTGCGGTTTTCGCTCTTGTTTCTCCCTTACACTTTTTGCATATGAAGGAACATATGGTATATATTTTTTTAAATAGTACTGGCTAGCATAATCTTGTATCCATTCTTTATCTTCTGGATGACTTTCAATTGCCTTCTGCTGTCAGTTAACAACGTCCCAATCATCTACTTTTCCACTAATTTTTTCTCTATTGCAAGCCTTCTCTATGGCTATTATCTTGCCTTTGACTGTTCTTGTTCGGCACCTTTGTATCATCTTTCCTTTAGAAGACATCTCCTCATTGGGAAGTATATATCTCTCGTTCCTCTGTGATTCTCTTTAACGCACAGTAATCCTGATGCATCCCACTTTAAATCCCTTTTCAATCATATTCTTTTCATTTTCACCAAAGCGTTCTTTTACCAAGCTCTCTAATCAATTACGGCTCATTACACTGATCCGGCAGTGTGCTCAACCACGGGCTGCTCTACACCCAATCTAGGCATTCTGAAAATTTTCTCTGTTGGAATCCAGCACCAGCATGATTTTCCCAGTCTTGCTGTAAGTTTAAATCCGTCATGTCGATTGCCCTTTAAGCATTCATTTTCAATCTTCCGTTGTAATTAATAATCCTTGTCCTTACTGTTGGCGGTCGGTATATACCTCACATCATGGCCTTTTACCCTTACAGTTCGTTAGCTCCATCCACAATTATACAACGCCTCACGACCCTATATCACCTCTCTCTAATGATTTGATTTCACTTTAACCGATAGAGTAACCCTGCCCGTTCTGCCTACAATGCATTGCTACAATGCGTATTATTGATATTACAAATATTCTTACAACATCATATACACTTATGCCAATACTTAACAGTGCTAGAATTTCATCTACCGTATCCAGTATTCTACGCACATTTAAATATAACGCCTTCACTCTAGTATTCAGCCATTTCAATTTTCCCGCCTCTTACGTTGTAACTGCAAGTCTTGACTGCAATCTTGCCCTATCAGCCTTTCCTTGCTAGGAATCTCACTATACATTGCCTCTGTTTGTAAACCAACTATCGCATCTTCAGCACTATGACAACGGTTACCTGACCACTGACAAATAAATTTAAAACCAACTGAAAAACTCTCGCCAACTTTCACGCAAGGACATTAGATCCGACGGGTTTTGGTGGAATCGATCACTTTTGTACAGCTCGTACCCTCCCCAGAAAATCTCCTCCACAATATCATTCTAATCGTTATTGCCAATGAGCAAAACTGCAACAGAGCGTCCATGCATTAGAGGAACCCAGCGACAATCAGCGCTGTTCAGAAGCGGAGGAAAGAAGATTCTTACATCTCTTCTATTTGGTATACCTGCAGAATAATAATTCCGGACGTTGTTGAAAAATACGTGAATAAAGAATGTACAGTATGAAAGGAGGTACAGCTTGTACTCAATTGTGCGGATAATGGATCACCCCGGGGAACCTAAAAATATCGAGGCTACATAATTTTGTGCTGTATACAGATGCACTTATCTGATGTCAGATGCTGTCAATAATATTGTAAATAAAGGTGTTAACATACAGGGTATATTTGTAAACACACGGCTCACATATTTAAAAACTCATAAATATTGTGAAGCATGCTGCAAATTAATGTTCAGTCTGTGTCAACAACAAAGAGAATTATTGCACGTCACAAATCACATTAATCACAGTCAGAAATAGATGCAGTTAACCTGCTGTAGTCCAGCACATGTAGAAATAAGGAATACGCCGGATGTTAGTCTAAAATGAAAATAAAACATGTTACTGATAAAGATTTTGCAATGATTTCAGAGCCACTCTGAACCGCAGAAGAGCGGATACGAAGCAGACAAGTTCAGTGTCATGCTGGAACGTTAGGACGATTGCGGGCTCCATCATTCAATAAGCCGAATAGTCTGCAGCTTCAAATCACGTCACTGATCACACTGATAGTGTCATTGCTTCTCTCCACCTCCGCTCACTCAGCTATGCTGGCCACGCTGCTGACGTCATCCAATATTCTATGCCCATCGTTGAGTACGATGATAACATGGTTGTCTTTGCAGCTTTAAGACCGTCCACATTGATAAGGTCACAGCGTTTCCTGGTCATCAGCTGAAATGAATTCCAAAATGCATCTTTTAATTTCCCCCTCTTTGCATATAATTCGCTTGGAGATTTATCCAACTCCTTATGTGATCACTGCAGTCATCTTATCTTCGATTATCTACATCAAAGGGAAAAGCTATGAACAAACCGTCATTCTGCACATTACCGTTTTTGTTGTTATCTGCGTGGACCGCATTGGCACTTCTGCCACAAATAACAGCGTAATTAACAAACCAGGTGGACAATCATTGCAGGTACTACTGTCCTGCAGCTTGAACGTTAATATCAAATCCAGGACAACAGACTAACACATACATAGGCATTTACATTAAAGATGCAATTGCCGTTTCGGATTCCTAAATCCAGTAGATGACAATTTATCAAAATGCATTTCTTCTGTTTTCTATATGGATTCGCCACTAGACACCAGATTGGAAATAATATCAAATGAAAACCAATAGATATATCTTGATTTTACAGATCGGTTGACGGAGCAAAGTGATTGAAAATCGCAGTCATGCAATTTGGTATCAGACTCTCTTCTCATATCAACTTTAGCTTGTGTGCAGACAATGGTTCAAACTCCACGTTCTGCCATAAACATACACACTGAACACATCATAATCAGCATTTTTTAATTATATCTGTCGGTGGAAATAATAAATTGCAGAAGGACCCATTTTGTGGAAATGAGAAAGTATATAACAAGAGTGGATTGGGTTAAGTCGATTTCTGGCTTGGATGTGTTCAGTAAGTCGAAGGCTTTCAAAGCCGAAATTTTGAGAGTGCAACATTTGCATGTTCCTGCCGGGATTAAAGAAAAAGTCAACAGGCATAGGGATAATTAGTTATCAATGGATATTGGCGACCTGTTTTTTAAAATTATTTTATTGAATTTTCAAATAGGTTACAGTATAGAAAGAAATAATATCAGCCATCCCCCCACTTCCCCTTAACCCCACCTCCCTCACATGTGTATGAAAAAGAGAAAATAAAAGAGTGAAAAAAGAAAGAAAGAAAGAAAAAGAGAGAGAAAGAAAGAAAGAAAGAAAGAAAGAAAGAAAGAAAGAAAGAAAGAACGAAAGAAAGAAAGAAAGAAAGAAAGAACGAAAGAAAGAAAGAAAGAAAGAAAGAAAGAAAGAAAGAAAGAAAGAAAGAAAGAAAGAAAGAAAGAAAGAAAGAAAGAAAGAAAGAAAGAAAGAAAGAAAGAAAGAAAGAAAGAAAGAAAGAAAGAAAAAATAAATAGTGCCTGGATATCGGAAGATCCCCACATAGTAGTTTAAAATGGTTTTAATATATATTTATTTATTTCCCCAGAAAAACAATAATTTTGTCTTCGGAGCACCTATATATTTAATCCTATCTTTTGGAAATAAAGGCGCCAAATTTTCAGAAATATATATTTATTTCTTAAATTATAAGTCTTTTTTTTAAGTGGAATGCAGCTGAATATTGCATTCTTCCAACCATCTATACTTCAGTATGAATCCGATTTCCAAGTAACTGCAATAGCCTTTTTGGCTACTGCCAATGCAGTTTTTATGGATTCTTTCTGATACTTGTTCAATTTTGGTTTCGGTTTTATCACTTCAATATCATCTAATAATAATAATTTTGGATGATGTAGAAGTTGTGTTCCAATAATTTGTTCCAGTAAAATTAGTAAAACTCTAAAATTTGTCAAACATAGTGGAATTTTAAAACAAGACCAAGTAGAATGTAAAAAAAAGTACCAATTTCTTGATTACATCAGAAACATTGATCAGAAAAATTTCGGTTTAATCTATTTGTTTTTTTCGTGGTGTAATATACAATTGATGTATAAAGTTATATTGTACTAATCTTAGTCAGACATTTGTTCTATTTGTCATACTGTCAAGTTGGTCTTGACCAACTTGATTCATCAATTTTAATATTCAACTCTGTTTCCCATTTTTGTCTTGACTTATGAATTCCTTGTTTAATTGCCTGCTTTTGAATCAAACTATACATACAGGAAATATTTCTTTAAACTTTCTACTTTTTGAATTAAAGTTTCTATTTCATTCTGTTATGGCAATAACATTGTTTGACCTAATTTATCTCTTAAATAAGCCCTTAATTGGAAATACAAAAATGTTATTTGATATTTTGTATTTATTCTTTAATTGATCAAATGAAATTAATATACCTCCTTCAAAACAGTGTCCTATATATCTATTCCCTTTTTCAAACCAGTTATATAAAAGTTGGTTATCCATTGTAAAGGGAATGTTTATTTTGAATTAAAGTTCTTTTTGCTAATAACGATTTCTTTATCTTATCATCAGCATTTATCGTATTCCATAAATCAATCAAATGTTTTAATACAGGAGATTCTTTCTTTTCCCTTATCCATTTAGATTCCCATTTATATATAAAATCTACTGGTATATTTTCTCCTATCTTATCTAACTCTATTCTAATCCATGCCGGTTTATCTACATAAAAAAAAGATCCAATTAATCTGTTGATTTGCTTTGTAATAATTCTTAAAATTTGGTAATTGTAACCCTACTAGGTCAAATTTCCATGTCAATTTTTCCAACGATATTCTTGACATCATACCTTTCCAAAGGAACTTCCTCACACATTTATTTAACTCTTGAAAAAAATTCTGCGGTAATTTTATTGGTAGTATTTGGAATAAATATTGTAATCGAGGGAATACATTCATTTTCACAGCATTGAATCTACCTACTAATGTTATTGGTAACATCATCCATTTATCAAGATCTTCTTGATTTTTTTTTCAATAATGGCAAATAATTTAATTTATATAAATTTTTTACATCATTATCAACTCTTATACCTAAATACTTTATACCATTTGTCGGCCATATAAATTGAGTTATTAATCGACATTGACTATAACCTACTTTAGTAAGCGGTAGAATTTCGCTTGTATCCCAATTTATTTTGTATCCTGATATTTTCTCATATTCTTCCAATCTACAAGATAATTTACGCAACGAGTACAACGGGTTTCATTAGATAAAGCAGAACATCGTCAGCAAATAAGTTAATCTTATATTCCTCCTGATTAACTCTGAAACCCATAATATCTGAGTCAGTTCTAATTAATTTAGCTAATGGTTCTATCGCCTGCACAAATAAAGCAGGTGATAATGGACAACCTTGTCGAGTTGACCTTGTTAACTGAAATGATGTTGAAATTTGGCTATTTGTCACTACGTTAGCTTCGGGATGAGTATTTAAGTTTTTAATCCATTTTATAAAAGATACTCTTCATCTATATTTTTCCAATACCTTAAATAAAAAGTCGCATTCCAATCTATGAAATGCTTTTTCCGCATCCAAAGCAACTGCCACGCTCATTTCCTCCCTCTTTTGTGCCAAATGAATTATATAAAAATTAACCGAGTTATATTATTTGACGATTGTCTATTTTTGATAAATTCTGTTTGATCCATATGTATTAATTTTGGTGAGTATTTAGATAATCTATTAGATAAAATCCTTGCTATCATTCTATAGTCCGTGTTCAACAAAGAAATATGTCTATATGATTTTGGCTTTAAACAGCAACATCCATACCAGCAGAGATTTGAACGGTGCAATCACACAGCATCCAAAGGAATCAATCCCGAACGTAGCCGTCACAATTGTAACCCTCAGGCTCGTCCAGCTCGTGTTCGTCTAGTGGAATCAGCCTTTGACCCCGCCAAACTGAGAAATCATTTGTGTGGATGCTGTGCAGTGTACCGCCCAGTTACAAACACACAACACAAAATACCAGACAGTGTACCATATGCCATTAAATAAGTAAACTTTATGAATCTTAATCTGAATACAGGGTTAGGGAGGAAAATAAAAAAAATAAGGCCCAATTCTGGGCAAAGTCAAAAGTGCATGCTGGAGCTCACTCAGTCGCCATTCTTCTACAATGTTCACCTCCGGGCGTTGTCGACCTTCCGACCCTCAGAGCCCAGTCCACTCCGTCCGGTAGTCTACCAGCTCTCTCCACATGCGTCCTCCCTCTTCATCTCTCCTCAACAAAAGACAGCGAAAAACATATTTACGGATTCACATGATAGAGTAGAGGGATAGGTAAATAGGGGTATAGACTAAGAACAATGATTAGCTAGTCATCAATACTTTCACTGGGGCAAGTCAGAATGAAACCTTAACCAGCAACAGATGACGTACTAGCCATTGTTCTCTAAAGATAGACAAAGCTTCATATCGGGAACTATCTGACCATGCAGAAGTATCTCGAGGCATAACTACATATGTGAAGAATAATGTAGGGGTTAGAATGTTCTGGAGAAAAGGGGAAAGTGTCCGCATGAAAGACTGATGGGCTATCATTGGATTAAGATAATTATAATTAACATTTACTTATATCTTAGCATGTGATTGAAATTATTCTAATATTGTCTACACTTGTAATCGTGAGATTCCCTGCTACATGGTCAATGCAATAAATTGTGGAAATATTGTTTAATTCGGGAGCAATGTCTGGAGTGGCTCTTTGCGTGATCAATCAGTAACTTCCCCCATAGCAGGCTATATATATATATATATATATAAACTCTGCCAAAGTGCCATAAAGAGATAAAGCAATTCCTGAACTCAAAATCAGTCAAAAATCTGGTATCATCAAGGACATTAAAATAATTTCTGTGTTCCCAATTGCAAAGCGGCTGAATCGATGTAGTGAATTCAAGAAATAAAATATTAATTCGGGAAGACTTTGGAGCCGGACGAAGTGTAGAATACGCTGGTGAATCTTCATCATGTCTAAAAATCTGTAAATACCGCTGCTTAAGGACGCTCAGGTTTATCGTGCATCGCACTTTAATAAACCCCCTAAAAAAAAATGCAGATCCACTGAGAGAGCCATACGGCCTGCGGATATATGTCCCACTGCAGACATAAACACACACACACACACACACACACACACACACACACACACACACACACACACACACACACACACACACACACACACACACACACAATAGATATATAGATATATAGCTAGAGATACACTAAGGTCAATGTAGTGCAAAAACAGAAGTAATAAAAGTGAGTTAATTTTGATTGGTTAAATGTCTATTGAAGAATCGGAATTCAGAGCGAATGTAACTGCACCTGGATCGCTGCATGTGTACGTTCAGGCTGCACTTCCCTCCTGACAGTAGCAATGAGAAGCGGGCATGTCCTGAGTGATGGAGTGATCGGGGGGGGGGGAGTCGGATGGTCCTCAGTTACAGTCGGCGCCTTTCTGAGGCATCCCTCCTTGAAGATATCTGGGACACTACGGAAGCCAATAGGCAAGATGGAGCTGAAAAATGTTGCAATTTTTCTGTAGTTTCCTTTGATCCTGTACAATAGTGCCCCAGCCCCGTACCAGACAATGATGCAGCCTGTCAAGATGATAGCCATGGTACATCTGTAGAAGCTTTCGAGTGTTTTAGGTGACAAACCAAACACAGCCGATGTCTTGTTTTATTTAAACTGCATCTATATGATGCAGTCAGGTCTACTGGGTGAGGATACTGGCTGCAGAGCAGTAGGCTAAGCACACATCCCTAACGTGCGCCAACGTTGATGGTCACCGTAGAGGAGACATTATCAGAATATACAAACCCCATTTCCAGAAAAGTTGGAATGTTTTCCAAAATGCAATAAAAACAAAAATCTGTGATATGTTAATTCACGTGAACCTTTATTTAACTGACAAAAGTACAGAGAAAAGATTTTCAACAGTTTTACTGACCAACTTAATTGTATTTTGTAAATAGACAAAAAATTTAGAATTTGATGGCTGCAACACACTCAACAAAAGTTCGCAATTCGCAATTTGCAATTGGAAATTTTGTCCATTCTTGCTTGATATATGACTTCAGCTGCTCAACAGTCCGTGGTCTCTGTTGTCTGATTCTCCTCTTCATGATGCACCATACATTTTCAATTGGAGATAGATGTGGACTGGCAGCAGGCCAGTCAAGCACACGCACTCTTTGTCGACAAAGCTACGCTGTTGTAGCCCGTCCAAAATATGGTCTGGCATTGTCCTGCTGAATAAGCATGTACGTCCTGGGAAGAGACGCCGCCTTGATGGCAACATATGTCTCTCTAAAATCTATACGCCTCAGAGTCAATGGTACCTTCACAAGCATTCATCTCACCCATGCCATGGGCACTGATGCACCCCCATACCATCACAGATGCTGGCTTTTGCACCTTTCGCTGATAACAATCAGGATTGTCGTTTTCATCTTTGGCACGGAGAACTCGACGCCCATTTTTTTCCGAAAACTAGCTGAAATGTGGACTCATCTGACCACAGCACATTGTTCTACAGTCTTTTCGTCCATCTGAGATGAGCTCGGGCCCAAAGAACTTGTCGGCGTTTCTGCATGGCTTCCTCCTTGCGTAATGCAGTTTCAAGTTGCATTTCTGGACGGACTGTGTTATGTGACAATGGTTTTCCGAAGTACTCCTGAGCCCAGGTGGCTATAATTGTCACAGCAGCATGACGGTTTCTCGTAGGCACACACTCATCCTCCGATGTTTAAATTAAGTTAGTGATAAAGCGGTGTTCTCATTCAGATTCGAAGATGAATCCCTGAATGCAGTCGAGTCCGCAGATTCAAACAGATCTTCTGAACTGCTCTCTTTGTACATATCTTCTTGGTTCCCACTGCTGTTGCAGCGGTCCTAAGTCTCTGACTACACTCAGGAAATAGAGGTACTGTCGTGTGATCACACTTTCCAGCTCTCTTCATCTCAATGTAACTGCGGTTCAGTGTATTGTTCACACTGGTACTACACGTGATTGTTGATGACAACTTTTAGGTGAACTTTTCAAACTGGGCTGGTTACAATTCCCCAATAAGATGCCGATTCAAGTAATATTGGTGATTAGGCGAGTGAGAAGGGGGCTGTTGATTAGGAATGATGGACGGACCTACGACTAGATAGGTAGAAATTTCAAAGGCCTGAAGTAGATGTAATCTGATTGGAGTACATGGTGCACCATGGATTGAAGGGAAAAAAAAGTGGAGGGGGAACTGGTGCAACGGGTGCTTGGATGACGGCCGATACAAGAGTGTAGATGGAAATTGACTATTTCATTTTTTATGGGGAGAACAGTGTCCATACTCGGACAAATGTGAGGAGCAGATGGGATTCTTGGGCAGCATCTAATAGCTGGGGTGATACACTATATAATCCTTCCGGGATTTATTTACGGATCAATATTCCTCGATTATGGAGCTGATCTTCAGTAGTTGAACAACCTCGGCAGTCGCTGTAACAAATAATTTGTACAACGTGCCCCACTGCCAATTTGCGTTCACCACCCGTCATCCTGTCCTAGGGTTAATCCGTCGATCTCGCACCATTCTGATGGGAAATGTATCAGCGATATAGATGAAGTAGGTTCTAGAATCAAGACATCGTCTCTTTATTCATTCCCATCGATGCTGACTGGCCTGCTGAGTTCCTACAGGGTTTTATGTGCGTTGCTTTGGATGAGTAAAGCACAGATTTCTCACAATATTGCTGTCAATGTGATGCAAATTTATCAAGTTCATGCATAGTGCACTGTCAATTCAAAATATCAGCATTATGATCTTTAAAATCGAATGGCATTCAGAAACGCAAATGGTGCATTTGCGGATTTCAGCTCATTATCCTGGACCTTGAAATCTAGCAGACAGATCCCGCACTGCAGTTTTCCCGTTATTCCAGACGTTCCGTTGTCGTGTCTGTCGTTGGGAGCTGCGTACCATCGAGATTGGAAAACGCTGCGGTCGCAGAGATCGCGAGGTGGAATACAATTTGGTGGTTATGTGAAACTGGCAAAAGTGGGGCAAGTGAGGGGTGAGGGTGGTCAGAAGCAGGAATAGTGGTGGAGAATTTTGACTGACAGTGTGTGGAGTGTTGTGCGACACCATCAGAAGTTAAACAGGTAAACAATTGAGTAAGCGGCGGATGGCCCGATGTAATATTACTGCTTTTATTTCTGTATATACATATAAATGTGTGCGCTGGTGACCCTTTGTCGTTTCCCACTTTGTCGGTCATGCTGGCAGTTATTCAAGTATTTTATGTGTTTATATAAGTGCAAATCTGTATATAATTAAGGTGCAAATTTACCCAGAAGTGGCTCTGCGTGATTCTATATTTGCGCGGTCAGAGAGTGACAGTATTTAATGACTATGTAAACGTGAGAGATACGGAATGTGATTGAAGGTACGTGTGTCAGATAAGGTGCAATTGTGAGATGAGGAATATGGATTCTTCAAAGTTCAAATATTCACAGAAAAATCTTTAATTAGAGTGCACACATGTCACCACATACAACCATGATATTATTATTTTTTCCTATGTGCACACTTGGCTGACCTATGGAACAGCAATAGTAAACAGGATCAATGGGCAACAAACATTTGTAAATGCAGATATAAATAAATCTCAATAAACCCTAAGCATGAAATAAAAAGGGTGTATTTAAATGAATGTCGTTATCCCATTTTGTTCAAGAACCTGATGGTTAACCGGTATCTGGTGCTCTTGAGCATGGTGGCGCGAGTCCAGAAGCTCTTGTACCATCTACCTGATGGCAACAGCGAGGAAAGAGAACGACCTGGGTGATGAGAATCACCAATGATAGACGCTGCTATCCTACGGCAACGTTTTATTGAGGTGTTATCGAAGGTTGAGAGGTATACTCGACCGAATCATCCCCCCCCCGCGTCGGATTTTCCTCTCAATGGCATTTCTGTACCCACATCAGACCGTAATGCAGTCAATCAACACACTCCAGAGTCCTCTGTCGTTTGCCAATATTTTTGATTACATGACAAATCTCCGCAGACCTATGAGGAAGCAAAGGCGACGCCGCGCCTCTTTGCTACCATGCCTGTATGATAGGTCCCGGACAGGTCTTCTGGCAGGATTTTAAGGTTTATTTGCGAGTAAAGTAGAGGATTTGAGATTGGATATGTGACAGGTTGCGTGTATGGAGGTAACACGGAGAAGGTATGCCTGCTTGGGTAATTGAGTGTTCATTAAACACAGATGAAGGTGCAGGCGAAATGGATTATGTGTGCATGAAAGCTGGAAAGGGGACTGCAAAGCGTGGTAAAATATTGTATCTGTTAATAGATGAAAAACTTATGAATTTACGCCCCGCTCCCTAATCAATAAATTCAATACAACGAATTTTGCACTGGTGTGAGGAAAGAGTTAAATTTGAATCCTCTTTGCCATATGCTAAGACATGTAACAAAAATCGTCGATCTTTGTTAGACTTTTTTCAGTCTATACAGTGGGAATGTTTTGCGAGAGTTCAGCAAAGACCATTGCACAGTGATGTTTTACAACTCAGCGTGAGTACTTTTATAGACTGTAGATGTCCATAGACGCACTTACCCGATGCTAGTTACGGAAATCATGATTTATTCCATATGGACATTTTGTCCTGTTTCTAAGTCTTGTCTCAGGTACAACGTTTCCAAGAGATAAGATGGCACAGACTCTGATGGGATAATAAATAACTCCCGGGAAACTAGTAAAACGAAGGCTCATGAAGTCGGAAACAGGAAAGAAACACGACTGTCTTCGACAGAGAGAGAGAGAGAGAGAGAGAGAGAGAGAGAGAGAGAGAGAGAGAGAGAGAGAGAGAGAGAGAGAGAGAGAGAGAGAGAGAGAGAGAGAGAGAGAGAGAGAGAGAGAATTTCGAATATTGCTTGTATTCTAATGTAACTCCTTCTCCCCTGCGGTAATCACCCCTTTCGATCTTGTCCACCAGTTACATCGCAACTTATTCCACTCCTGTGGTTTTGCACTGTCCTTCCTGACCGTCTCATTAAACAATCCCTCTGCTTGCTTACCTACTGCCCAATCCTCCGACCGATCAGTCAATTACCCGTACCCCTCTGATATTCACCTGTAATCCTGATACCTCGAAGCGAGCAGACTATCTCAGTGTCTCGAATGCAACCACAGAATCTCATGTCCACTTCTCTTACTAACTAATTCCCGATCGCAACTACAGTCCCCTTCTCTCCTACCCCTTCCCCGTCCCATCTGAGCAATCGTGTCAGTTTCAGAGACATTGACCCGATCGCTGTGGCTACACTGCTAGCTCGTCCCTCCCCACAGTGCCCAAAGTGGTATACTGATTTCTGAGGCTGATCCCGGTTGTAATCGGCACTGGCTGTTCATTTCCTACCAGCTCCTGACACTCACTGAGGTGTATGTCTCCTAAAACATTGTGGTGACCATCTCCTTGCAGCCCTTATCTTTCAACTCCTCAGTGTCCCTTATGACCCGTCGATCATCGAGCTGCAATTCCAGTTTCTTATTGATTTCCATAAGGAAATGTCGCTCGGTACACCTGCTGAAGA
>NW_026779753.1:0-74796 GCF_030144855.1 Hypanus sabinus
ATAGAGACAGACAGAGATAGAGGGAGACACAAAGAGAGAGAGAGAGACAGACAGACAGGGAGCGAGTGAGAGAGAGTGAGATAGACAGAAAGAGAGAGTGAGAAAGAGACAGACACAGAGAGAGAGAACCTAGATAGCGAGGGACAGAGAGAGAGAGAGAGCGAGACACAGACTGTAGAGACAGACAGAGAGAGACAGAGGGACAGAGAGAGAGAGAGAGACAGACAGACAGACAGACAGACAGAGAGACAGACAGAGACAGAGAGAGACAGTGAGATGGAGGTACAGAAAGAGAGAGTGAGAGACAGAGACAGAGACTGAGGTAACAGACAGAGAGCGAGAGACAAAGGGAGACAGAGAGAGAGACAGAGAGAGAGAGCGAGAGAAAGAGAGAGACAGACAGAGGGAGACAGAGACTGAGATAGAGAGAGTGAGCGAGAGAGAGACAAAGAGAGATACAGAGACTGTAGAGACAGACAGCGAGAGAGACAGTGAGATAGAGGGAGACAGAAAGGGAGTGAGAGACAGAGACAGAGACAGAGAGAGAGTGAGAGAGAGAGAGAGACAGAGACAGAGAGCGAGAGAGATAGAGACAGACAGAGAGAGAGAGGGGGAGGGAGGGAGAGAGAGAGAGAGAGAGAGAGAGAGAGAGAGAGAGAGAGAGAGAGAGAGAGAGAGAGAGAGAGAGAGAGAGAGAGATTGAGAGTTTCAGCCACCCATCTCCTCCCACCCCCCCCCCCCCGCCTCAGCTGGCATCAGCTTTCGCCTGCCACCTTTCCCATCATCCATAATTTTTCTCGCTTCTTCCCCTTTCCATTCTAGTCCTGACCTGTGGAGCTCCTCTAGCAATTCGTATCACTTATCATTTCTCTGTCTGTCTGTCTCTCTAACATACACACACAAACAGATGCACACACACATAAACACACAAACAGACAGAACCATTCACATGCACAAAGACAGGTAGAGACAGATGCACACACACGCAAACAGAAACACATATCCTCACACAAACACAAATACACATGCTCACGCTCATACACACACACACACACACACACACACACACACACACAACACACACACACACACACAGACACACACACACACACACGCAACACACACACACACACACACAGACACAACACACACATACACACACACACACACACACACAACACACACACACACACACACACACACACACACACACACACACACACACACACACACACATATATATAGAGACACAGCCAGAGATAGACACACACACAGGTACAGGCGATGCAGATACACAGGCAAATGCAGGCACATAAAAACAAGGATGTAATGTTGAAACTTTATACAGCACAGGTGAGGCCTCAATTGGAGTATTGTGAGCAGTTTTGAGCCCCTTATTTTAGAAAGTAAGTGCTGAAATTGGAGAGGGTTCAGAGGAGGTTCACTAGAAAGATTCCAGGATTGAATGGCTCGTCACGTGAAGAGCGTTTGATGTCTCTGGGGCTGTATTCACTCGAGTTCAGGAGAATGAATGGTGACCTCATTGAAACCTATCGAATGGTGAAAGGCCTTGATAGAGTGGATATGGAGAGGATGTTCCCTCTGATGGGAGAGTCTACAACCAGAGGGGACAGCCTCAGAATAGAGGGGCCTCCTTTTAGAACAGATATGGGGAGGAATTTCTTCAGCCAGAGAGTGGTGAATCTGTGGAATTCTTTGTCACAGCAGCTGTGGAAGCCAAATCTTTATGTATATTTAAGGCATATTTTGGTCAGGGCATGAAGGGAAACGGGGAGAAGTTAGGAGGTTGGGGCTAAGAGGAAAATCGGATCAGCCATGATGAAATGGCAGAGTAGACTCGATGGGCCAAACTGCCCAGTTCTGCTCCTATATCTCATGCAGACAGACTCACAGGCAGACAGCTAGCTATACACATTTAGGCAGCGACACGTACAGCTTTTGATACACAGATAAATACGGAGACACGCATTGAAACACACAGGCAGAGACAGACAGACACAACACACGCAGACAAAGACACACACAGAATCAGACACAGACACAACACACACAGACACAGGCACACACAGACAAACAGGCAGAGGCAGACGCACACACACACACACAGAAACACACATGGATACAGTCATACAGACAGAGAGAGATACAACACACAGACAAACACAGACAGATGCAGTCACAGGGGCAGAGACAGGCGCTCACACAACACACATAGACACAGGCATACAGAGAGAAACAGACAGATCCAGAGATATACAGGCAGAGATGGACACGTAGAGAACACACGGAGTGACAAATAGACACTCAGGTATATAGACAGACACACAAACATACAAACCGGTCTGGCTTTTGGCATTCATCTACTACTCCATTTATGCTAATTTGGACTATCTGTGTAAACAGCTCATTCCCACGCTGGGTTCCTCCTCGCTGTCAACAATTCGGCCTCTAGGCTATTACCGGGTGTTTATCCCAATGTTTAACTCCCTCAGCGATTCAGATCACATCACGTGTTCTGGATCAAATAGACGATCTGTCACCAAAACAAATCCTGCTGTTACCCGGGGGAATAACGGTATTCAATTCATTGCCATGGTACTCCCTCAAACACTCGCTCCAGTTACTCATCGCTTGCCAGTCCCCTGCACGTGGGGATCTCGGTTCCAGGAACTGGGGCTCACACAAGACCACGGGTTGAAAGCTTGTTTATTCCAATTTCACTGTGCACCGTCCTCTTCAAGCCAGCTGGGTAGCGTTAATGATCGGCTTAACAGCCCTGTCCGCATTTAAGGGTGCACAGAAGACGACTTCCCCGACGGCTCCTGGCTTTGGAGGCGGCGCAGAAGAGGCTCTCCAGGTTGACTCCAGAGATTAGGAGAGATTGAGTCACCTGGAACTGTACTCGCTGGAATTCAGAAGAATGAGAGGAGATGAGAGGAGAACTTTAAGAAACATATAAAATCATGAAAGGGATAGATAATACAGAGGAAGGAAAGTTGTCTCCACTGGCAGGTGAGACTAGAACTAGGAGACATTGCCTCGAGATTCAGGGAAGTAGATTTAAGACGGAGATGAGGAGAAACTGCTTTTCCCAGAGAATGGTGAATCTGTGGAATTCTCTACCAATGAAGCAGTGGAGGCGACCTGAGTAAATATATTTCAGACAAGGTTGGATAGATTTCTGCATGGTAGGGAATTAAGGGTGATGGGGAAAAGGCAGGTCGGAGATGAGTCCAAGGCCAGATCAGCCATGATCTTATTGAATGGTGGAGCAAGCTCGACAGGCCAGATCGCCGACTTCTGCTCCGATTTCATATGTTCTTCCACTCTAGCCGTGCTGCCAACTCTGCAGAAATGCCCCATTGACTGCCGCCGCCACCCCCCCCCCCTTTAAATAACCGTCTGACGCAACACGTGTAGAAATGAGGTCCGGCTTGGGGCCTCCTATCCTGGGGGTCCAGACGAGGTTCCTGAGAACGATCCCGGGATTAAAAGGGTTAACGTGTGAGGAGCATTTGATGACTCTGGGCCTGTATTGGCTGGGGGTTACAATGACCCGGGGGGGGGGAATCTGATTGAAACCTATGGGAATTGTAAGGCCCGGGTAGAGTACACGTGGAGAGGATGACTTCTAAAGTTGGGAGTCTCGGACCACAGGCCACCGCCTGGAGAAGAGGGTGAGCCGGAGTGTGGTGAATCCCTGGCCCGCGCGGCCCAGCCATTTGTTGTGGTTAAAGCGGAGGCTGACTGGTTCTTCATCCGTAAGTGTGTCAAAGACTCCGGGGAGAAGGCGGCAGGATGGTTTTTGAGAGCCACGAAAAGCCAGCTAGGGAGGAATGGAGGGGAAGACAAGATGGACGGAATGGCCTAACTATGCTGCCTTGTCTCTTGGTCCAAGGGTCGGACACTCTGCCTTAGACCGCCCCCTCCCCGCCCTTCGTGACTCAGCCGCCAATCTGCTCTGCCCGGAACAGCTTTCCCACGGGAACTCCTGGGCAGTCTTCTCAGAAATACCAGCAAACGGGGCGGGAGGGAAACCACACCACAGTCCTCGCCATCGCAGCCGGTGACCGAATACCCTTGGAGCGATGAAAGCGCTGGCCCTCCTGCTCGGCCTCCTGCTCCTGAGCGGGGGCATCCGTCCGTCGGGTGAGTCCTGGGGCCGGAGCCCGTGCGGCCCCCGCTGATCGCCGCTTTTCTGAACGCGCGACTCTGCCTCAGCGCTGCCGCTCCGTCGGAGAACCCCCCACTCAGTACTAATTCCGCTATTCTCTCCGTTTAACCACTGGCATTTCTCAGAGCTTTCTTCGCGATCCATCAGCGCCGGTCCCGCCGGCTGAGCCGCGGCCCGTCAGAATTGCCCGTGAGCACGGCTGCCCGCAATTGTGCCCCCAGAAAGTGTGGCGCTCCTTCCTCACCTCCCCCCGCGTCGCTCTATGCACGGACAATCGGTCGATGTACAGACAGACAAATCGAAACAGTTACTGTTGTTCATAGGATTGCCTTTTATTTTTATTTATTGCGTTTTTGTGTTCATTGTGCCCTTTAACCCTGTTGTGTATTTTAAACCGCATCCCATCCGGAACAGGAATTATTTCGCTCTCCTTTACCCCGCTGTACCCAGGAATGTTACAGCTCATTCCCGCACAATCCCCGCGCACTCCGCTGACCGTTGCGCGGTCTGGATGTCGCTCCTCATTTGCCCGACTGCTGGGCGCTGCCCCACCCGCTCCGGAGCGCAGCAGCCGTTCAGCCCCGACTCGTCAGCGGGCGCCGATGCGCTCTCAGCAGGGTGCGCCTTTCCGCGGAAAGAGTGACTCCTGCGTACCGGGGCCCTCTCTGTCCGCCGTCATCTGTTGCCAGCCCATTGCACGGCGCTCCCAACGGTGCAGCTTTCTCTCAAAGGTGCTCCCTCCCTCTCACTCTCCGCAGGCGCCGGGAAACTGATATCGCAGACGGAGCTGCTGGAGACTCTGACGGGTCAGGCAGCAGGCGCGGAAAGAGAAGGACGTCCGCTCGATCCGTAGTTGCTGACCGGCAGCCTGTGGTCCCAGCTCCCCGCGCGTCTACTTCCTCAGCCGCGCTGTCCCACTGGCTCAACGGTCCCTCGTCACCCTCCCTGTTCTCGGCACGGAGCGTCCTCGGCGTTGCCCTGCCACAGAAGGAATCTTTTCAAAACATCGCCTTCCTTCAGTCCCCGCGCCGGCCATTTCCCTGCGAGCAGGCTGGTCCTCAGGTACGCCGCGACCCACCAAGCGGAACTATGGCTGGCCCCGCCACAGGGCCGCTGCTCCGTCCAGCAACCGCGTGTGACCTGTGACCCGTACGGCTGTGAGCTTCTGTGGAGGTCACGAACACCCCCCACCCCTCTCCACAACCAACACGTGATGAGCTGCGTGGCGGCTTCCCCCGAGTCTCGCCTTTCTCCCGCTGCCGGCATTAACCATTTCCCTCTTCAATGGCAGATTCCACCTCCCTGGAGTGCGATGAGGTGGCAGGATTTTGCCACACGTCGCCCTGCCCCAGAGGGTACTTAGAGGAACGTTGGTTCTGCGACAACGGTCTCAGCTGCTGTTACTTGTGACAGCGGAGCAGAGCGCCGCGGAAGTGTCTTCGCCCTCAGAGACCGAGCCGGGCTTCGCCGGGATAGCAGTCATTTACCCCAGAGGCACTCCGACAGCTGCCGCGCAGAAATAAACCTCCCGTGGACCACAAATCACTCCTCCTTGTCCAGTCTGATCATTACTGCTCCCTGGGGGTCACCTGGCCGCCGCCCACTCAGGGGTGGAATCGCGGGAGGGGGGCGGGGTGAGGGTGGGGGCTGGGGGCAGGGGGTGGAAAGGCCTTCGCATGGATGCCGGCGTCAGAGATGTGGGTTAGGGGCATGGGGCCAGGGCGAGGGGCGGTGAGTCTGGAATGAGTGTCCCGTCTATGGGACGGGTGCATTGGGATTCAAACCCAGAGCAGAGAAGGAGACCAGGAGAGTGACGGCTGTTCGGAATGGGCCGGGATGAAGACGCTGAGCTACAAGGCAGTGACGCGACGGAGCCCGGTGTCGCAGGTTGTCAGCGTCACCTTGAAGAGTCCCCACCCCCTCCCCTCGCCGTGTGCTAGTTCGAGATCCATTTTATCCCAGAAATAAACGGGTACGCCTGTATTTATGAACAAGAATGCATCCAACAATATAATCGATATAGGTTACAAGGAAGTTACAGCTCATGTTCGCACTATAATGTAACACACAGATACCGCATATATGATACAACGACGAGAACAATTATATATATATATATATATATATATATATATATAAATCATGTACGTTTAAATCAGGTATATTATATAAGTATGTATATTCAATGACATATGGCGTGGAATATGCCCTTCAGACCGAGTCGCCCAGCCATCTCCCAGTTTAACCACAGCGTAATGACAGGAGAATTTACAATGACCAATTAACCCACCAACGAGTTCGTCTTTGGGCTGTGGGTGGTGGGGGGACTGCTTTTACCCCTGGATGAGCAGGACTTCGGCTGCTGTGTGAACACAATGCCCTGTGTATTCGGGCCATCGAGTCAGGGGGCGAAAAGACCAGCGCCCGGGTCGCAGCCACGTAATTACCCAAATTCTTCCTGACTGTTGGAACTGAACCCAGGTCAGCCACTTCCACTGCTCGCCCGTGCCTCACTCTCAGAGCGAGGAAGTTCCCCCTCCTGTTCCCCTTAAGCATCTCACCTTTCCACCCTTTATCCCATCGGCGCTGGTTCCAGACTCTCGGTGGAAAAAGCACGATTTATAGCAATTTGGACATTTCTACCAGATCTCCCCCGATCTCCGGGGAACAGCGCCCATAAACCTTTCACTGGGACTCACTCGCCCAAGTCCAGGCAGAATCCTCGTACATATTCGCGGCCCTCTTTCACTCTGCAGGTAGGTAACTAGAACCGCACTCGAACCCAGTTCTTAACGACGTCGTATACAACTTCATCAGTACTCCCGTACTCAGTACTTTGACTGGTGAAGGACCATGGCCAGAAGCCTTGTTTAAGACCCTATCTACCTGTGGCGCCACTTTCAAACAATTATGATTTTGCATTCCTCGGCTCGACAGGGCCCTACCCTTCACCGCGCATGTCCTTTTGAAGTTCAACAAGTGAAACTTCTCTGCATTAAGCTCCGCCTGCCATTCTTCAGTGCATCCCCCCACCCCACCCCCGTGGCCCAGGTACCGCTCAAACTTTGACAGGCTTCCCTGCTGTTCACTACACCCCCAAACTTGGTTGTAATCCGCAGATTGGCTGATTCGACTCATCCCGTTCCCATCCGGATCTCTGAAGGAGATGGTCAGTGCGAACGGACCCAGCACCAATCCCTGAGGTACACCATCAGTCACAGACGGGGCTGGCTGCTACCGCCCCTTAGCCAATCCAATCTCCAGTACAATTTCCTGCACCATCCCGAATGCCAAGCGACCCAACAGTCTCGCCGAAACTCCCACGCAGGACCTTGTCAACCACCCGGAGTCGCGCACGTGCAGGACACCCGCTACATTTCCTTCACCCAGATACTTCCTCGAAAAAAATACTTTATGAGATTAGTTGGACACGACCGATCACGCGCGTACACATTCCTTTGTCTCTCCCTAACCAGTACCTGTCTGTCTAAAGAGATCCAAGGGGATTTGGGAGTCCGCGAGCTGGATTCCCTAAAAGCGGCCTCACAGGGTAGGCTGGTGGCCAGGAAGGGAAACACAACATTCGGATTCCTTTCGGGAAGACCAGAATATAAAAGCAGGGATGCAATTTCAGGCGGTGGTCAGGCTGCACCTGGAGCTGTTCGGGGGTCCTGATCTCAGAAGCGATGAGCTGGCATTGGAGAGGATGCAGGACAAGTTCACGAGAATGATCCTGGAACAAAAGGGTTAACGAATGAGGAGGTTTGTTTGTTCTGGGTTCGTACTCGCTGGAGACTGGGATAACGAGGATAGAGGCAAATCTCATTGATATCCACCGAAATCTGAGGTTACGATCGCAGGATTGCTACCCCAGCCACGTGCTAGTGAGGGTAGAAATAAGAAGATAATGCAGCTAAATGCGTGGCTAAGGAGATGGTGCAGGTGGGAGGGCTTCACGTTTCTGGGCCTTGTTCCAGGGAAGGTGGGACCTGTTCCGACGGGACGGCTTGCACCTGAACTGGAGGGGGACCGACATCTTTGGGAAGGTTTGCTAGTGCTGCTCCGGGGGGTTTAAACTAGATTTGCAGGGGGAGGGGAACCAGAGTGTTAGAGCCGATAGTGAGGTGGAGGACGAGGATAAAGGTCATGTGAGAGCTGCAGGTAAAGTGCATGGAGTAAAGCCAGATCTGACATATAAAGAGGCTTTGAGGAAAGAGAAACAGAATAAAAGGTGTAAAGGTAGTAAGGCAGAAGGGCTAAAGTGTGTGCACTTCAATGCAAGAAGCATCAGGAACAAAGGTGATGAACTGAGAGCTTGGATACATACATGGAATTATGATGTAGTGGCCATTACAGAGACTTGACTGGCACCAGGGCAGGAATGGATTCTCAATATTCCTGGATTTCAGTCCTTTAAAAGGGATGGGGGGGGGGGAAGGGGAGGAGGGGTGGCATTACTGTTCAGGGATACTATTACAGCTACAGAAAGGGTCGGTAATGTAGCTGGATCCTCTTTTGAGTCAGTATGGGTGGAAGTCAGGAACAGGAAGGGAGCAGTTACTCTACTGGGGGTACTCTATAAGCCCTCTGGTAGCAGCAGAGATACCGAGGAGCAGATTGGGAGGCAGATTTTGGAAAGGTGCAAAAATAACGGGGTTGACATGGGTGACTTTAACTTCCCTAATATTGATTGGCATCCGATTAGTTCCAATGGTTTACATGGGGCAGAGTTTAAGTGTGTCCCGGATGGATTCCTGTCACAGTATGCTGACAGGCCGACTAGGGGGAATGTCATACTAGATCTAGTATTAGGTAACGAACCGGGTCAGGTCACAGATCTGTCAGTGGGTGAGCATCTGGGGGACAGTAATCACCGCTCCCTGACCTTTATCATTATCATTATCATGGAAAAGGATAGAATCAGAGAGGACAGGAACACTTTTAATTGGGGAAGGGCAAATTATGAGGCTATAAGGTTAGAACTTGCAGGTGTGAATTGGGATGATGTTTTTGCAGGGAAACGTACTATGAACATGTGGTCGATGTTTAAGGATCTCTTGCAGGATGTTAGGGATAAATTTGTCCTGGTGAGGAAGATAAAGAATGGTAGGGTGAAGGAACCCTGGGTGACAAGTGAGGTGGAGAATCTAGTCAGATGGAAGAAGGCAGCATACATGAGGTTTAGGAAGCAAGGATCAGATGGGTCTATTGAGGAATATAGGTTAGCAAGAAAGGAGCTTAAGAAGGGGCTGAGAAGAGCAGGAAGGGGGCATAAGAAGGTCTTGGCGAGTAGGGTAAAGGAAAACCCCAAGGCATTCTTCAATTACGTGAAGAACAAACGGTTGATAGGACCAATTCGAGATAAAGGTGGGAAGATGTGCCTGGAGGCTGTGAAAGTGAGCGAGGTCCTCAATGAATACTTCTCTTCGGTATTCACCACTGAGAGGGAACTTGACTGTGAGGACAATATGAGTGAGGCTGATGTTCTGGAGCATGTTGATATTACGGGAGAGGAGGTGTTGGAGTTGTTAAAATACAATAGCACGGATATGTCCCCGGGGCCTGACGGAGGCTGAAGTTTTCGGACGGACTCAGAGTCTGCTGTCGCTGGGTACTTCCGTGGCATTAATTGTCAGTGCCTGGAACTTTATGGCAGGGAGAGTTTCTCCCTTTTGCTGCCGATATCGGGACTATTGGAGTCGATTGGAACTTGAGACTTTTTTTTTACCGTGCCCATGGTCTGCTTTTATCAAATTACGGTATTGCTTTGCACTGCTGTAACTATATGTTGTAAGTATCTGGTTTTGTCAGTGTTAGTCTTTGGTTTGTCCTGTTTTATTTTGTGATATCACTCCGGAGGAACATTTCTTAATGCATACATTTCTAAATGACAATAAACGAGGACTGAGTGTCCTCATAATCAAATCTAATATTCCCCAGGCTGCTCCACGAGGCGAGGGAAGAGATTGCTGAGCCTCTGGCTAGGATCTTTATGTTCTCGTTGTCCACGGGAATGATAACGGAGGATTGGAGGGAGGCGAATGTTGTCCCCTTGTTCAAAAACGTTTGTAGGGACAGTCCAGGTAATTACAGACCAGTGAGCCTTAAGTCTGTGGTGGGAAAGGTGTTGGAAAATATTCTTAGAGATAGGATCAATGGGCATTTAGAGAATCATGGTCTGATCAGGGACAGTCATCATGGCTTTAGGAAGGGCAGATCGTCCCTAACAAGCCTGATAGAGTTCTTTGAGGAGGTGACCAGGCATATAGATGAGGGTAGTGCAGTGGATGTGATCTACATGGATTTTAGTAAGGCATTTGACAAAGTTCCACGTGGTAGGCTTATTCAGAAAGTCAGAAGGCATGGGATCCAGGAAAGTTTGGCCAGGTGGATTCAGAATTGGCTTGCCTGCAGAAGGCAGAGGGTTGTGGTGAAGGGAGTACATTCAGATGGGACGGTTGTGACTAGTGGTGTCCCAGAAGGATCTGTTCTGGGACCTCTATTTTTTGTGATTTTTAATAACGACCTGGATGTGGGGGTAGAAGGGTGGGTTGGCAAGTTTGCGGACGACACAAAGTTGGTGGTGTTGTAGATAGTGTAGAGGATTGTCGAAGATTGCAGAGAGACATTGATAGAATGCAGAAGTGGGCTGAGAATTGGCAGATGAGAATTGCAGGAGTTCAACCCGGAGAAGTGTGAGGTGGTACACTTTGGAATGACAAACTCTAAGGCAGAGTACAAAGTAAATGGCAGGATACTTGGCAGTGTGGAGGAGCAGAGGGATCTGGGGGTACATGTCCACAAACCCCTGAAAGTTGCCTCACAGGGTAGTTAAGAAAGCTCATGGGGTGATACCTTTCATAATTCGAGGGATAGAGTTCAAGAGTCGCGAGGTAATGATGCAGCTCTATAAAACTCTAGTTAGGCCACACTTGGAGTACTGTGTCCAGTTCTGGTCGCCTCAGTATAGGAAGGATGTGGAAGCATTGGAAAGGGTACAGAGCAGATTTTTTTAGGATGCTGCCTGGTTTAGAGAGTATGGATTATGATCACAGATTAAGGAAGCTAAGGTTCTATTCTCTGGAGAGAAGAAGGATGAGAGGAGACATCATAGAGGTATACAAGATATTAAGAGGAATAGACAGAGTGGACAGCCAGCGCCTCTTCCCCAGGGCACCACTACTTAGTACAAGAGGACATGGCTTTAAGGAAAGGGGAGGAAAGTTCAAGGGGGATATTAGAGGAAGGTTTTTCACTCAGAGAGTGGTAGGTGTGTGGAATGCACTGCTTGAGTCAGTGATGGAGGCAGATACACTAGTGAAGAGACTACTAGACAGGCATATGGAGGAATTTAAGGTGCGGGGTTATATGGGAGGCAGGGTGTAAGGGTCAGCACAACATTGTGGGCCGAATGGCCTGTACTGTGTCGTATTGTTCTTTGTTCTTTAAAACTGGAAGGCCGAGGTAGAGCGGCCGGGGAGAGGATGTTTCCTGTAGTGAGTGAGCTTCAGAATACAAGAACACCATTTTGAACAGAAGTGAGGCCCACGTGGTGGCAAATGAGTTGGAATTCATTGCCACCAATGGCTGTGGAGGGCAAGTCAACGGAAGTCCTTAAAACAGAGGTTAATATATTAGTAAAGATCAATGGGGTTAGGGAGGTAGGACAGTGGGGTTGAGAGGGATAACAAGTCTTACGGTCTGACGTGTACGACAAGATAAGTGCGTAAGAAATAAAGCTTCGAGTGTTATTCCTGACGAAGGGTCTCGGCCCGAAACGTCGACAGCGCTTCTCCCTATAGATTCTGCCCGGCCTGCTGTGTTCCACTAGCATTTTGTGTGTGTTGTTGTTTGAATTTCCAGCATCTGCAGATTTCCTCCTGTTTGCTTGTGAGGGTTATTCGCAGTGGTTTGGAAACGGCGATAGGATAGTATTCATCATGGCCTTTCTTGCTGGAGGGTGAATCGTTCGGGGATCTTTGGCCTGGTCAAAATGACCATCACCGTTCCTGGCGGCGGGCAGAGGTGAGATTTGTTGGAACCGACTGCCAGCCCCGGTAATCCGATCACTTGGATTTTAAAGGCAACACGAGTGAATCTGCAGATGCTGGAAATAAATAAAAACACAAAATGCTGGCAGAACTCAGCAGGCCAGACAGCATCTATGGGAGGAGGTAGTGACGACGTTTCGGGCCGAAACCCTTCATCAGGAGTGAAGTAACATGGGATGGTCGAGGGGGGATAAGAAGTGGGGGGAGGGATGGAGTAGAGAGCTGGGAAGTGATAGGCCGAAGGGAAATGGACTGGGGGAAGGTGGAGACTGGGACTGACCATCCCGTGTTACTTCACTCCTGATGAAGGGTTTCGGCCCGAAACGTCGTCACTACCTCCTCCCATAGATGCTGTCTGGCCTGCTGAGTTCTGCCAGCATTTTGTGTTTTTACTTGGAGTTTAAGACCGATGGGATTTCGCTTTCAAACAGCGCCCTCTTGTGGCGGCAGCGGGAACTGGCGTCTGGCACGGAATCACAGGCGCTCACTTCAACGCAACACTTTCATCATTAACTGGATGACCGAGGCAGCTGGATATTTCAACAAGCCCTTCACCTGCTCTCTGAATTTGGACTGCGTCGCCACGTAAATGAACGTGTTCACGCAACAGCTGACGTTTCTTAACAAGTAGCCGACGTCATCAAAGATGAGATCCGAGTGATGGCGCTCTGTTCCCTTACCAGTGAGTTGATAGTAGACGAATTCCGTAACGAAAGTCATCCAGAACGAGATGAAACTGCCCGAGAGGGTGAAGAGTAAAACCACAGACCGCCTCCTGCTCTCCATCTCCGGGTCGCTGCGGTTCTCACCTTTCCTCTGACCCTTGAGTCCCTTCCGGACCCGGCTGGCCACTACAATGTGCCTGACGGTCAGAGCGTTGAGCAGCAGAATCACAGCGAAAGGGAGCAAAGGGGTTAAAACGGTATCGAGCCAGTCAAACCCCACCCACCCGGGATCAGTGTAATAACTTGGCTTCGCTACGCAACGCCACGGGACATTGCGGACAGTCTGCAAAGGCGCAAAGATGAAGTACATGGGGACATTTTTCAGACACAGCAGAGCGCCGGTTGTCGCTAGAACGGCAGCCGCGGTTTTCCCGGTGCAATATTTCGCTGCCAGTTTCCGGCAGCAAATGGCGACGAAGCGGTCGAAGGTGAAAGTGACGGTGAACCAGACGGAGCAGTCCGTAGCTGCCCGAGACACAGCAAAGACAGCGCTGCACACCGGCGTGAGGTGTAGGAAGCACAGCGGGATAAAGTGATACTTGATCCGGAGCAAAATGACCTCAGCGACGATGACCAATAGATCCGCCGCTGCCATGGCGACCAGGTAGCGTGTAGTGGAGGTGGAGAGGCCGCACCTTCCCCGGGACAGGATCCCGATCGCCACTAGGTTCACTGGAAAGGAAGAGACAGTCAAACTTTGCAGATTGCCGACTCAATATAAATCTCCCGGCTGACCTGTGCAGAGCGGTGAAACGTTTTGAAAACCCTTCACTGGGCTCGTACGGAAATCCGGCTCGTTGCCGGCTCTGCTAAAATCCGCGACACTCAGCGGGGAGAAGACCTATGCGGCGAGAGGGCTTTATAGAGCAGCTTGTGCTTGGGCCTACTCGGGAAACGCTATTTCAGAACGGGTGTTGTGGAATAAATGATCAGGGAGCTTAATGTCAAGGAACCCTTGGGAGGCAGTGATCATTGTATGACTGAAATCATACTGAGAAGCATAACGCACAGGTATTAGTATCATAATGGAATAAAGGGAGGCTTGAGAGGGGAGCTTGCCCAGGTGGATTGGAGGAGGGGACATCTGGCGGGGATGACGGCAGAGCAGAGGTGGCTGAAGTTTCTGTAAATAGTCCACGAGGCACAGGATAGATATTCCTCACAGAGGACGAAGTTCTCACAAGGCAGGGGTAGGCAGCCGCGGCTGACCCAGGAAGTTAAGGACTGCATAAACGCCGATGAAAGGGCATTTAAGGTGGCAAAAGTGAGTGGGAAGTTGGATGACTTTTTAAAATCCATTTCAGAAACTTAAAAAGGTATAAGGGAGAAGATGAAATATGAGGGCAGACCAGCCAATCAGATAAAGTGGGATACAAAAGTTATTTTCATTTCTATAAAAAGTAAAAAGGGAGGTGAGAGTTGAAACTGGACAACGGGAAAATGATGCTGGTGAGGTAGTAATGGGGACAAAGAAATGGCAGATGAACTTAACGGGTACTCTGCATCTGTCTTCACTGTGGAAAATACCAGCGGTTGCCAGAGGTCTGTGAGTGTCAGGGAGAAGGAGTGAGGCCATTGCTTTTACAGAGGAACAGCTGCGGGGCAGACTCGAAGGGTTTGAGGTGGATCAGTCCCCTGGTCCGATGGACTACTTTCCAGTTTCCTGAAGAGATAACGGATGAGTTGTTCATGATCTCTCAAGAAACCCATGATTCTGGCATGTTCCCAGAGGACTGGGAGATTGCAAATGTCATTCCACACTTTTACGAGGGAGGAAGGCAAAATCAAGTCCTCTGTTATGGGGAAAGTGTTGGCATCTATTATTAGGGATGATGTTTCGGGGAACAGGGAGATGAATTATAAAATATGTCAAAGTCAGAATAGTTTCATAGCAGTCGTTAAAAATCAATACCAGACTCCAGCTGTTGTCCATTTCTGCTGGTTGTTAACCCGTCTCGGGGTACGTAACACAGTGTTGGGAGATAATTGATCATGCACTTTGGTGAAAGGAAGAATAGTGCGGACTGTTATTACACGGCGGGAAGGTTCCAACACCAGAGGTGCAGAGGGATTTAGGAGACCTCGTGCAAGAGTCATACAAGTTCAATTTACAGGTTGAGTCTGTGGTAACGAAGGCAAATACAATGTTAGCACTTATTTCGAGATAATAAAAACAAGGTTATAATGCTGAGCCTTTATAGGAGAACTAGTCAGGCCTGAATTTCGTCAACAGTTTTGGTATCCATATCTCCAGCAGGATGGGTTGTCATTGGACAGAGTCCAGCAGAGGTTCATGAGTATGATTCCTGAAATGGTTAGCGTCTGAACTGCGTTCGGTAGGTTTGTGCCTGTACTCTCTGGAATGCGCGGGGATCTCATTGACACTCACGGAATGTTGAAGGGACGAGATAAGACGGATTTGGAGAGAATGTTTCCTGTCGTGGGGTTATCTAGAACTGGAGGGCACAGGCTCAAAAATTGAGAGGGGAACCTTTAAAACAGAGATGAGGATAGCCGTTTCCTCAGTTCGTAATGTAATTAAATAATGGCAGTTTACAGGAACTGTGGAGGTCAAGTTGAGGTCTGGAAGACCAAGAAAACTTTCCGAGCGAACGGCTCGTAGGATTTCTAGAAAGGCAAATCAAAATCCCAGTTTGACTGCAAAAGACCTTCAGGAAGATTTAGCAGACTCTGGAGTGGTGGTGCACTGTTCTACTGTGCAGCGACACCTGCACAAATATGACCTTCACGGAAAAGTCATCAGAAGAAAGCCTTTCCTGCATCCTCACCACCAAATGCAGCGTCAGAAGTTTGCAAAGGAACATTTGAACAAGCCTGATGCATTTTGGAAACCGATCCTGTGGACTGATGAAGTTAAAGTAGATCTTTTTGGCCGCAATGAGCAAAGGTGTGTTTGGAGAAAAAAGAGTGCAGAATTTCATGAAAAGAACACCTCTCCAACTGTTAAGCACGGGGGTGGATCGATCATGCTTTGGGCTTGTGTTGCAGCCAGTGGCACGGGGAACATTTCACTGGTAGAGGGAAGGATTAATTCAATTCACTACTAGCAAATTCTGGAAGCAAACATCACACCATCTGTAATAAAGCTGAAGATGAAAAGAGGATGGCTTCTACAACAAGATAATGATCCTACGCACACACTACCACAATGGACTACCTCAAGAGGTGCAAGCTGAAGGTTTTGCCATGGCCCTCACCGTCCTCCTACCTAAACTTCATTGAAAATCTGTGGACTGACCTCAAAAGAACAGTGTATGCAAGACGGCCTAAGAATCTCACAGAACTAGAAGCCTTCAGCAAGGAAGACTGGGTGAAAATCCGCCAAACAAAAATTGAAAGACTGTTAGCGGGCTACAGAAAGCGGTTACAAGCTGTGATACATCCAAATGGGGTGTTACTATGTTCTGACCATGCAGGGTGCCTAATGCTCGGCTTTTTTGTTATTCTGAAACTGTAAAAGATGCAAATAAAAAAGGTAATCTTGCTTAAAATATTAAATAAATGTGTCATCTTAAACTTTATTTATGCCTTTTGGAAATCAGATCATCTTTTAATCGCTTAGCTATTCATAGTAACAGAAATTATGACCGGGGAGCCCAAACTTTTGCATGCCACTGTATACGGCGAATAAAGTTGAACCTCAATTAAAGTTACAACAGGAATCCATCCTTAAAAACAGTCCTCGCGATAAACAACTATCTG
This sequence comes from Hypanus sabinus, assembly GCF_030144855.1. Taxonomy (NCBI): domain Eukaryota; kingdom Metazoa; phylum Chordata; class Chondrichthyes; order Myliobatiformes; family Dasyatidae; genus Hypanus; species Hypanus sabinus. Next base: position 16,695 of record NW_026779753.1, read on the forward strand.
CCCACCTCTCAGTCCAATCAGCCGTCCTCGCGGGTTGTAATCCTAACGTGACGGACAGTCGCATTCCTGCATCTCCGTTACTCACGTGACCAGTTCCGTTTACTGAGCACGTGCGATATATCACCAGTAAACCATGAGACCCCACCGGGCCCGAATCGCCAGGCGATGCCGAGCCGCAGTATCCTATCGGAAAACTATAGTGGCCTTCCGCAAGGTGACCCTCTCTCAGAGTGTTCCCTGAAACAACGCCAGCCGTCCACTGGAGACAATGACAACACATTGATGCAGTGTCTAACCTTTGTTTGATTGAATACAATCAGAAGCCAGCAGCCAATTGGGATATATGCGTCAACAGCGTGACACGGCGGTCGGTTCTTTGTACTGTCCATTGGTCACTGCCGGACACCTTGTAACATCCTAACGCGTAGAACAAAATCGTTCACGCTCAGCTGTACCGCCCACCGCGCAGCTACTGCTTACCGGGAACTCCAATAACGGCTGTGATTACGTATAGTATCTTCTCGACGTTAAAATACCTTTCCTTCATTTTCTACGTGAGGCGATGATAACCTTTTTTTCCTCCAAATGCGATTGTCAGACCAGCTACTCGGGAGCTGTTATACTCTTCGTGATGTCCGCGGGGACACTGACGCGCTGTTAAAAATAGCGAAATTACCAGCACTGACAAACAGATGACGATATCGAGGTGATAATCCCTGCTGGGAAATGTTGGTTTTAGTTCCCTGATCTAATTATCACGAGCCAAAGATCAGACAGATGAGAACATCGCTCGTTGAAAATTCTGAGTGGTATTCGTCCAGCCTTGTGTATGATCCATCAAGCGAAAGCGTTCATCCCAAGTCCATTCATCCAGCGTTGCGTATAATCCATCAAGCGAAAACTTCCATCCCATGTCCATTCATCCAGCCTTGTGTATGATCGTCAAGCGACAGCTTTCATCCCATGTCCATTCATCCAACGTGGTTATGATCCATCAAGCGAAAGCTTTCATCCCATGTCCATTCATCCAGCGTTGTGTATGATCCATAAAGCGAAAGCTTTCATCCCATGTCCATTCATCCAGCGTGGTGTATGATCCATCAAGCGAAAGCATTCATCGCATGTCCATTCATCCAGCGTGGTGGACGATCCATCAAGCGAAAGCTTTCATCGCATGTCCATTCAACCAGCGTGGTGTATGATCCATCAAGCGAAAGCTTTCATCCCATGTCCATTCATCCAGCGTGGTGTATGATCCATCAAGCGAAAGCTTTCATCGCATGTCCATTCATCCAGCGTGGTGTACGATCCATCAAGCGAAAGCTTTCATCCCATGTCCATTCAACCAGCGTGGTGTATGATCCATCAAGAGAAAGCTTTCATCCCATGTCCATTCATCCAGCCTTGTGTATGATCCATCAAGCGACAGCTTTCATCCCATGTCCATTCATCCAGTGTTGTTTATGTTCCATCAAGCGAAAGCTTTCATCCCATGTCCATTCATCCAGCGTGGTGTATGATCCATCAAGCGAAAGGTTTCATCGCATGTCCATTCATCCAGCGTGGTGTACGATCCATCAAGCGAAAGCTTTCATCCCATGTCCATTCAACCAGCGTGGTGTATGATCCATCAAGAGAAAGCTTTCATCCCATGTCCATTCATCCAACCTTGTGTATGATCCATCAAGCGAAAGCTTTCACCCCATGTCCATTCATCCAGCGTTGCGTATGATCCATCAAGCGAAAGCTTTCATCCCATGTCCATTCATCCAGCGTTGGGTACCGTCAATCAAGTGAAACCTCTCATCCACGTCCATCATTACTGCGTCATGAACCATAAACCAAACAACGCCTCTTAAGACATATCCATCGATCGTTGGGCTCCACCTGCCATGTAATTTCAGCTGGCGACGAAACATCGAAATTCACCCGCTGGACATATTTGACTGTGCAACTTGTGGGATGTTTGGGAAAGATTCAATGATTAATGAAATATATTGCAGGTAAGTCAGGAATAGATGCCACTACACTGATACATATCAGCATCACCCCACAGAAATATATTAAATCAACTTATTGTGCTATCACAGACCCGCTCCCAATCGTCCTCTAACCTACATAGAGGCAGAAATTAGAAAGCGAGGCACCATTGGCGAAGTCAATACAGACGTGTTCACAGAACGCATGGCAGCGGCAGCGGGCTTGCCTCAAAATGCTGGGTTAGTCCATGTTCAAGGACAAAGAAGAGGAGCCGAGTGAATTAGCCGCTATTGCCCAGGACTTTACAAATTCACTCGCAGACGAGCGTGTCCCAACAAAAACATTCAGGGCCTTCCCCGAGAATGCCAGGATAAAGGAAATGATTCGATATCCGATAATATCTGGACCGGCAGCAAGGGCTTGCTCCCAAATGAGCTCAATGTCTTCCTTTGCTCGCTCTGACCAGCGGAGCCTGGAGGCACATTCACGCCCGCCCGCCCTGTGATCACGGTCCCTGGCCGACGTGGAAGTCCTTATAGCGGAGAATGAACCTGCGAAAGCCATTTGTCCCCGGCGGCGCACTTGTCCGGCAGTGAAGACCGGCACTAATCAAATGGCCGGAGAGTTTACCGGCATCTTCAATCGCTTGCTTCACTAGTCAGCGGTAGCCACCAGATTTAACTCCTGTCCGTGGAGGGACCTGGATCCGTTCCACGGTACAATACTGTTTCATTGTCTGATCATTCAGCCCTGTAAAGCAGTGCAATGAGGATGCATATATTAGGCTTTCCCTCACTGACTAGCTCGGTATTCAACTCTGTCTCACTCTTATCACCTCGAAACTAACCAATAAACTCGAGGAACCAGGCATTGGCATCTCCCTGTGCAAATAGATCCTCACTGGGAAACCCAGTTAGCACTGGGATGGGAAACAGATTCTCCTCCACAGCTACCGACAGCATCTGTTCGGAAGCATTGGGGAGATTGAAAATCGGGTCGAATCGCATCCCAGCAGCAGGCTGTCACTCCACGTCAGCAACACGGAAGCTCTGATCATTGAGTGCAGAAGGAGGACAGCGTTCGTCCACGACACAGAGTTGATTTGTCGACTGGATGTGGAGAGGGTCGGGGACATTGCATTCCTCTGCCCTGGGAGCGGCTCGACAGCGTCACCAGAAGAAAGGCATCACAGCGCGACAATTTCTGAGAAGTTTGCCTAGATTCAGCATTTCACAGGAAACTTTGAGAAAGGTTTATGGATCAACAGTGGACCGAATGCTATCTGGGGACATTACGAGCTGGTACGGAAACAGCAAAAGTCCAGGACGGGAAAGTCTACAGAAAGTGGTGAACGCGGCACCGTCCATCACAGGAAAACCCTTGTCCAACCCTGGGTTCTGGCAGAGTAAAACAGCATCCGTCATCAAGGGCCCTCAACATCCACGTCTTGCCCTCTTCTGGCGGCACCATCGGGCAGGACTTACAAAAGCCTTCCTTCCCTCGCCACCCAATCAAGAACCCAGTCAGTCTACTGAACCGGCGTGGATAACTTCAAGCGCCTTTACTCCGTAAAGATTCCACGTCTTACAACGACTCTTTACTGCTCACGTTCCCTGTATTACAGTGTGTGTCTGTGTATAATGTTTCGCTAATTCCTATTGGATTTCGTATTTCTCACGTAAATCCTGCAAGAAAATAAATGTCAAAGTAGGATACGGGGGGAAACGCTTTCATAATAAGTTTCATTTGAAATGTGCCATTTTGAGCTTTGTTCCTGAAGCATATGCCACCAACGCCTCACGGAAAGAGGGGCAGTGTGTGATTGCACGGTGGCGAAGCGAGTAGAGGAGCTGTCTTTCAGCACCAGAGCGCAGGGGCTACCATTACAGTACTGGGGTGGTTTGTCTATATGGAGCGTGCATGTACTCTTCATGGCTGCGTGTGATTGCTCCGAGTCGTTTGGCCTCCGACTGGGAATTAAAGGTTTAAAATAAGAGGTGATTGATGGCCCTCGACCTGGACTGTCTGGAGTTTAGAAGACGGAGGGTGGGGACTTTGAAAGCAATGAAATAAGGAAAGGCCTGGATGGAGTGGACATGGGGGATGTTTTCTACAGCGGGGCATTCTCGGAACCAGAGGCCACAGCTTCAGAATATACCGAAGTTCCTTCAGAGCAGAGATGGAGATGCGTTCTGCCAGCCAGAGGCTGGTGAACCGGAGGAATTGGTTGACACACTGCCAGCTCTGGAGGCAAGTTGTTTAAGGCGGAGGCTGCTTGGATCTTGCGGTGCCCCACGAGTCACAGAACAATCTGCTCCCACTCTCTGGCGTCTCTCGGCAAAGCCACCTCATCCTGAATTGCGAGCGACCGAGCCTTCATGACGAAGGTCCATGCGGGCCCTCGTAATGCACATGTGGAGAACATCCACTGCGCTTTCTTCATCGCTTTTCATGGTGACGTCCTCACAAAAGTTCATCAGATTAGTTAGACAGACGGGCCACGCCTCAAACCAGGTTGGTGTTCCCTAATATGCCCCCGTCTGGCAAATACACGGTGCTTTTGGATGGTTCCTATAGGATTATCATCCACTTCCGATGATTGCCAGAGATTTCCTGGCATAGATCCTTTTCTTTAGGCAACCGATCAACAATTTTTGGAGGGAGGTGTTACATACCCTGTGGGTATCTGGCGACTGTCTCGTGACCATTATGAAATTGAGTATTTGGTGAGCGTGACGTCATGGGCTTGTGATGATGGGGTGATGTATTTTCCCGCCACTGTGAGGTCACATGGTGTAATTTTCCCGCCCGTGTGAGGTCATGTGATGGGCTGTTCCAACAGGTATAAAACGGGGTAAGTCTCTGTGACGCAGAAGTTTTTCTTGCGACGTCGTTTAAGACGTCCGTTACTCCGTTATGCTGCGTATTTGGTTTCATGATGCGGTTTTGTTTTAAAGTGGAGTTTTACTGTAAGGTACATTGTCATTGTGAAGGCTGTTTTGAAAATCACTGCCAGTTATATTTGATGTATCTTCGGTTGAATTTTTAAGTCTAAGTATTGGAGAGTGAAGAATTACTGAAGTACGGAAAGCCGAAGGATCGAGTAAAGTTGGTATCGGTGGTAATAGAGGATCGACCTTATTGGACTTCCCTTCCAGAAATGATAACCTGCTTCCGAGATATCCCCTGCACAGTAAGAGCAGAATGGTCAGTGTTATTCGCCAAGGAAAATGTCAATTCCTTCAAGCCGTTTTTATTTCCTTTATCGTGAATCCTTCGGGCAAGGCATATTTCGGCTGGGGTCCGCAGTGACGTCACGATGTTGAGGAATTCGTTACTTCAGGAAAGTCTCTCCTAATTGACTGCATAAATCATTTGGACTTTCGCATTTGTCACTTAAAGAACAGTGCTTGCATTTATCGCTGTATGAAATGCTTGAGATGCCGTATAGCAGTTAACTTCTGGTTAAGTTCGTTGTTTGTTTAGTTTTCAATTTTTGTTGAGCAGAGTTCAAATTAAAGTTTATTTGTTTATAAAAAGCCTTCCTCAATTCTATATTCATTGTTGCCGTTTCATAACAACTGGGGGATCGTCCGGGATATGTTCCATTTTCGAGTTTAAGTGCTTGCATAATTATCGTTCTGATTTGGAAAAAGGAAATACATTGTTTGATTGCCTTGTGGGTGGTATTCGGCAACAGTGAATATTGTCGACGTTTCGGGCCGAGACCCTTCGTCAGGACAACGCTTCTCCCTATAGATATTGTGAAGCAGTATTGACTGTAAGCGTATGAACTGGTTCCAGAAGCTTATAGAGAAAGATTCAGGAAGAAACACGTGGAAAAAACTTACGTGGAATTTGCCTACGATAAAGCTCTGTTTTGAGAGATGGGCGTCTTCTAAAAATATGAGTGGGGAGCATAATAAATTGAAAGAGTTGATTTTAATGGAGGAATTTAAAAGGAGTATCCCAGTTGAAGTAAGGACATACTTAAAGAGAAGAATACTACTACATTGCAGGACCCTGCTAAATTAGCTGATGAGTATGCTTTAATCCATGAGAGTAAATTTCCTCAGGGCAGAACTTTTAAAAGGAAAAATAGCACAGAGAGTCAAGGTAAACTGGAAATTATATCAGAAGTTAGTGAGAAATGTAAGGATGAAGGAAAACATGTGAAGGAAAGACAGTTTGGTCCCATTTGTAATTATTGTAAGAAACCTGGTTACATAATTTCTAACTGTTTCCAATTGAAGAAGAAGGAGAAGGAAGCAGTCCCGGATGCTTGTGTGCAACACACTGAAACACCTGTAATTCCACAGGGTTTGATAAATACAAATGAAGCTTTGTTAGAGTCTGACCAAGTTAAGAGGGGATATGATCATTTTATAACCGAAGGATTTGTGTCCTTGAATGAAGGATCCACTCGGGTGCGAATAAAAATCCTTAGGGATACTGGAGCTTCTCAATCACTAATGTTAGACAGTGTGTTAAAGTTTAGAGATGAGTCTGTGACTGGTGAGGTAAACCATATATGAGGCGTTGGGAGTGCCCTTATGCCTGTACATTTGCATAGAGTACATTTAATGTCAGGGTTAGTTGCAGGACCTGTTAAAGTAGGATTACAACCCAGCTTACCCATGAAAGATCTTTCCCTATTGTTAGTGAATGACTTAACAGATGGACAAGATTTCCCTGAAGTACATATGAAAATAAAGTCAGAGGAACCACGGATGGGTTCTAACACAGATTCCTCCTGTGTGGTAAGTCGAGCAATGGCTTAAAAGATTGAGGTTGTTACCCTTGAGTGTTCAACTCGGGATTCGAGTTTTGAGGCTGTGTCAGAAACTTTCTTGCCTTCATTGTTTGAACAAGATTCTTGGAGTAAGTCTGACCATGAATATTTGTCTCTGTCCAGGAAGGAAATGATAGCAGGGCAGAGTAGAAACCCTGAGATGATTGAATTAAAGGAACATGCACTCCCGGATGGTGAAATTGATAAGGTGCCAGTAGGATATTATTTTGAGAAAGGAGTGTTGATGAGGAAGTGGAGATCGCCTACAATTCCTGCAAGTGATGAATGGAAGGTTTTTCATCAGGTAGCAGTTCCTAAAGTTTATCGAAATGAGATTTTAACTTTAGTTCATAGTGTGCCCTTGGGTGGACATCAAGGGGTGAGAAAAACTGATGAAAATATTTTTGAACATTTTCACTGGCCTAGTTTGAGAAAAGATGTGGCGACGTTTTGCAGAACGAGTTATACTTGCCAAATTGTGGGTAAACCTAGTCAAGTTACCTCTGTGGCCCACTGCGACCTATTCCCGCATTTGGTGAAGCGCTTTCCAAAATTATTATAGGTTGTGTGGGCCCATTGCCACAAAATAAAACTGTCCATCAATATGTATCGACCATAATGTGCACTGCGTCGAGGTTTCCAGAGGCAATACCACATAGGAATATAGCAGCTAAAGATGTAATAAAGACTCATAAAATTCTTTACTTATTTTGGCTTGCCAAAGGTAATAGAATCTGATCAAGGCTGTAATTATATGTCTGGCTTGTTTCAACAGATAGTTTATAAACTGGGAGCCAAGCAGATTACCCCGTCAGCATACCATCCAGAATCGTAGGGAGCCTTGGAGATTTCATTCTACCTTCAAAACCATCTATTGTGTGGAAAATGAAAATGACTGGGATGAGGACATACACTTACTTCTATTTGCAGTATGGGAGTCAGTACAGGAATCAGTAGGTTTTAGTCGATTTGAACGTGTTAGGGCATAGGGTTAGAGGACCTTTGGCCTTATTAAAACAACAATGGATTAATAAAGAGGTACACACTAATTTGATTGATTATGTTTTAAAATTTAAGGATAGATTACATAATCCTGTAGCTTGGCCAGGGAAAATTTAACAGCGGCTCAGGAGAAAATGAAAACCTGGTATGATAAAGAAGCTAGAATGAGGTCATTTAAGCCTGGAGACACGGTGTTGGTTCTTTTCCCGGTGCAAACGATCCCTTTACAAGCTAGATTTCATGGTCCTTATGAAATTATATCTAAAGTTAATGATGTGGATTATGTGATACAAACGCCAGATCGAAGAAGGTAAACCCAGCTTTGTCATATAAATATGATAAAACCATATTATGAGAAACAGTCTGCTACAATGACTGTTTCTGTCAATAGTAATGAGTCTGATCTCACTGGGAACTTATTGGATGATTCATCTGAAACTCATTCTGAACCCAATATTATTTCTACAAGATTACCTAACTCAACCATTCTGGAGAATATTGATGAGAAATTAGCTCATTTACAGCCAGAACAGAAGCAGCAGATGAAGCAATTATTTTTGAAATGTAAGGATTTATTTCCAGACGCTCATAGAAGAACCGCAGTAGCTTCGCATGATGTTGATGTTGGAGATGCCTATAGCGACGATGTAGTTACAGAAAATGATACTTCGGAAGCACATGTTACTGCGGTGGAGAACCTATTCGAAAGTTTTTCAAAAGCGAACTTAACTATTGTAACCCCTGGGTCGCCTCAGGCTCGCTCAGCTCGTTCTGGTCTGGGGGGAGCAGCCTTCGGCCCCGCCAAACTGGGTAATCAGCTGGTGTGGATGCTGTGTGATGTCCCCGCCTCGCCCAAAAACAGACAGTACACCATATGCGATTAAATTACAATTTATAAAGGTTACTATAACTAAGTGATTAACAACGATACTGTAGATATGAAAAAAAATAAAGAAAAGGCGCCAAACATATCAAAGTCCAAACCACTTCGTGCACAACCGTTGGAGCTCAATTACTGAAGTCTTCTGGCCACCATTCGATCCCCTCCGAACTCCTCGACTCGCAGCTCAGGACCATCCGAACTCCTCGACTCTCCAAACAGCTCAGGACCCTCCGAGTGGTCAACCAAGCACATCAATCTTCGTCTCCTCTCCTCGGGGTGCCTCCTGACCTTGGACCCCCACTTGGGGTCCGTTCCTTGCCCAGTTTACAGCATTGCGTCGTCTCTCTCAACCCCTCGTGCTGATCTCCCCAAAAGCCCGTCAACAATAGCTTACAGACTCAGAAGAAAGAACAACATTAAACCCAATTGGTTTACAAAGGAATACAATTCTCGTTATCAGTAAATTTTAACCCAAACAAGCTTCCAGCACTCTCTCACAACAAGGAAGCATTCCTGCTTTTAACAAAACAAAGAAGCAATTTTGATTACATACACAGTAACAAAGAAAAAAGAAGAAACCCCCTTTATACTCTCCCCCACCAAATAAAAGTCATGTCCTCATGACTATTAAATAACTCGCCACTTTTCCTGCCAACACACCCTAACCCAAGCACAAACAGTGACATCTTGTCCCCACACAGTAAACCTCACGCCCTGTTCTTCAGGCGCCACATAGGCCAACTATCTGGGAGTTCCCTAACCCTTCTGAGACCTCCGTACCCCCTCACCTAAACCCTTCAGGCTCGGACACAACTGGGGATACCTTGGACCCACTACCAACTCCTCTCTCAACCTCTCACTCATGCCCCCCACTGCACACAGCTATCTCTCCCCACTACACCTGACTCAGTGGGAGAAGGGCCAAAGGTCTCTTCCTCAATCGAGGGAAAGTCAGCAAAAGGCAGCATGTACCACACATCCAGCACATTATCCATCGAATCTGTATTCATCATTTCTGCGATCGGTAGCTGCCCCTCTTCCGGGGTAACGTACGGGCCAGAATGTCATTGCAAAGGGCGCAGGCATGGTTACGGTGGGATGTTATGAGATCGGCGTGCCCGCAGATGAATTGAGTGTTTTGTGGATCACGGGAATTCTAGTTTAATTTGAAATTGTGAATAGCTTCGCAAATCCCAGATGATAATGAGTTTAACCCGTGTTAATAAACTTTTTTATAGTTTTGTAAAAAAAAATTCATCCGGGATGTGGCTAATGAGCGACAAATCTGCGCTGCGAAACAAACCAGAAATTCAATAAATTGGAGTTTAAGACCGATGGGATTTCGCTTTCAAACAGCGCCCTCTTGTGGCGGCAGCGGGAACTGGCGTCTGGCACGGAATCACAGGCGCTCACTTCAACGCAACACTTTCATCATGAACTGGATGACCGAGGCAGCTGGATATTTCAACAAGCCCTTCACCTGCTCTCTGAATTTGGACTGCGTCGCCACTTAAATGAACGTGTTCACGCAACAGCTGACGTTTCTTAACAAGTAGCCGACGTCATCAAAGATGAGATCCGAGTGATGGCGCTCTGCTCCCTTACCTGTGAACAGATAGTAGACGAATTCCGAAACGAAAGTCATCCAGAACGAGATGAAACTGCCCGAGAGGGTGAAGAGTAATACCACAGACCGCCTCCTGCTCTCCATCTCCGGGTCGCTGCGGTTCTCACCTTTCCTCTGACCCTTGAGCCCCTTCCGGACCCGGCTGCCCACTACAATGTGCCTGACGGTCAGAGCGTTGAGCAGCAGAATCACAGCGAAAGGGAGCAAAGGGGTTAAAACGGTATCGAGCCAGTCAAACCCCACCCACCCGGGATCAGTGTAGTAACTTGGCTTTGGTATGCAATCCCACGGGACATTGCGGACAGTCTGCAAAGGCGCAAAGATGAAGTACATGGGGACATTTTTCAGACACAGCAGAGCGCCGGTTGTCGCTAGAACGGCAGCCGCGGTTTTCCCGGTGCAATATTTCGCTGCCAGTTTCCGGCAGCAAATGGCGACGAAGCGGTCGAAGGTGAAAGTGACGGTGAACCAGACGGAGCAGTCCGTAGCTGCCCGAGACACAGCAAAGACAGCGCTGCACACCGGCGTGAGGTGTAGGAAGCACAGCGGGATAAAGTGATACTTGATCCGGAGCAAAATGACCTCAGTGACGATGACCAATAGATCCGCCGCTGCCATGGCGACCAGGTAGCGAGTAGTGGAGGTGGAGAGGCCGCACCTTCCCCGGGACAGGATCCCGATCGCCAATACGTTCACTGCAGAAGGAGAAACAAAATTCCCCAAAACTTCATATTATTGAATAAATAAACATCGCGGTTGGCGCATGGAATGAGAGAGTATGCAGTGGTTCAGATCAATGGTGTCTGTTGTAAACACCTCGCAACTCCAAGCATCACTCAGCCTAACTTGTCAGAGTGAGCAAACCTTGTGAAGCAGAGTGAAGGGGACACAATTGTTCCTGACAAAAAGGAATTCTGGCCTCAGTGCGGCAGATTTTGCACAGTCAACTTGAGAAGGGTGAGTCTTTTCACGCCTCTGGAAGATCCGTGCAAGCTCATAAGCCGAACGTGGAGATCTGCCACGGCGACTACTCTCCGGTTGCACTTACAGCTGCTTTGAGCGGTGGGTGAAGGAAGTTGTCAACTCCTGCTCGTCGATATTTCAGTTCTGTACTGAGCACTACAATCTCTTCAAAACTAGCAATAAGCTTCAAGACTTTAGCCTCCATGTGTCCTGCCCTTGTGCAATTGCGTGCTCGATTTCCTCACTCTCGCCCCCCAGTCAGCTCGGAGTAGCAGCAACATCTTCTCCACAATCAGCACAGGTCCACCACAAGCCTGCGAGTTTACCCGCCCGCTCTGCTCACTTCATAGTTATGACGTCAGCTCTGACCGAATCAAGGACGGTGACGAATCAGGATATAGGGGAGAGCTTAAACTTCGGTCTGAATGACGCCACAACAACCTCTCACTCAAGGGCAGGAAGACCAAAGAGATGATTTTTGACTTCAGGAGCATGAACCCGCAGCTCCTGGAGCCAGACCTTATCGGGGAATTTGAGGTGGAGAGAAACAGCAAATTCAAATTCCTCGGTTTTAAGATTTCAGAGGATTTGTCTGGGCCCGGCACAAAAGCACGCCGACGCCTCGACTTCTTCAGAAGATCGGGTGGATTCGGCATGTTTTCTAAAACGTTGTAAAACTTCTGTAGATCTGTGGTGGAAGAGTAAGGTTGCACCATATGGAAATTCCAATACCCTGGAAACGAAAATCCTACAAAAACACTGGATACTGCCCAGTCCATCGGGGTAAAGTATTTTCAGCCTCGGACCACATCCACACGGAGCCCTGCTGGAGGAAACCATCATAAGACCGGACCATAAGACCATATGACATAGAAGAAGATTAGGCCATTCAGCCCATCGAGTCTACTCCGCCGTTCCATCATGGCTGATCCCAGATCACACTCAACCCCATCCATCCGCCTTCTCACCATATCCTTTGCTGCCCTGACCAATCAGGAATACAAACTTTCGCTTTAAATATACCCATGGTCTTGGCCTGCACTGCAGTCTGTGGCAGAGCTTTCTACAGATTCACTGCACTGTGACTAAAAAAAAAATCTCCTTACCCCTGTTCTGAAGGGTCGCCCCTCAGTTCTGAGTGAGACTGTGCTCTCTAGCTTTGGACAATTCCGCCACATTCACCGTATCTAGTCCTTTCATCATTCGGTTGGTCTCAAAGAGATATCCCCGCATTTTTCTAAATTCCAGTGAGTCCAGGCCCAAAGCTGCCAAATGCTCCACATATGTTAACCCCTTCATTCCCGGAGTCATCCTCGTGAACCTCCTCTGGACACTCTCCAGTGACAACACATCCCCTCTCAGATATGGATCCCAAACTGTTGCCATTACTCTAAGTGCAGACTGCCCAGCGTCTTTTAAAGTTCCCTTACCTGTACATTCCATTTCCCTTGAAATAAATGCCAACATTGCATTGGCCGCCTTTGCCACAGATTCAACCTGTGAATTAACCTTCTGAGAGTCTAGAACGAGGACTCCTAAATCCCGTTGTGCCTCTGATGTTTCAACCTTCTCGCCATTTAGATAATAGTCTGTAACACTGCTCCTTTTACTAAAACACATTATCGTACATTTCCCAACACTGTATTCCATCTGCCACTTTTTTGCCCATTCTTCCAATTTGTCTAAGCCCTGCTGCAATCGCATTGCCTCCTCAGCACTACCCACCCCTCCACCTATCTTCATATTATCTGCAAAGTTTGTCTCAAAGCCGTCATTTCCTTTATCCAAATCACTGACAAACATTGTGAAAAGTAGCGGGGTCCCGACACTGACACCTTGAGGGACACCACTGGTGATTGGCAGGCAACTCGCTGCCTCCTGTATGTCAGCCATTACCCTCTCCCTGCCTGTCAGCCATTCCCCTCTCCCTGCCTGTCAGTCATTACCCTCTCCCTGCCGGTCAGCCTTTCCCCTCTCCCTGTCGGTCAGCCATTCCCCTCTCCCTGTCGGTCAGCCATTCCGCTCTCCCTGCCTCTCAGCCATTCCCCTCTCCCTGCCGGTCAGCCAATCCCCTCTCTCTGCCTCTCAGCCATTCCCCTCCCCCTGCCTCTCAGCCATTCCCCTCTCCCTGCCTGTCAGCCATTCCCCTCTCCCTGCCGGTCAGCCTTTCCCATCTCCCTGTCGGTCAGCCATTCCCCTCTCCCTGTCGGTAAGCCATTCCCCTCTCCCTGCCTCTCAGCCATTCCCCTCTCCCTGCCGGTCAGCCATTCCCCTCTCTCTGCCTCTCAGCCATTCCCCTCTCCCTGCCTCTCAGCCATACCCCTCTCCCTGCCTCTCAGCCATTCCCCTCTCGCTGTCTGTCAGCCATTCCCCTCTCCCTGTCGGTCAGCCATTCCCCTCTCTCTGCCTCTCAGCCATTCCCCTCTCCCTGCCTCTCAGCCATTCCCCTCTCCCTGCCTGTCAGCCATTCCCCTCTCCCTGCCGGTCAGCCTTTCCCCTCTCGCTGTCGGTCAGCCATTCCCCTCTCCCTGTCGGTCAGCCATTCCCCTCTCCCTGCCTCTCAGCCATTCCCCTCTCCCTGCCGGTCAGCCTTCCCCTCTCCCTGTCGGTCAGCTATTCCCCTCTCTCTGTCGGTCAGCTATTCCCCTCTCTCTGCCTGTCAGCCATTCCTCTCTCACTGCCTGTCAGCCATTCCCCTCTCCCTGTCGGTCAGCCTTCCCCTCTCCCTGTCGGTCAGCTATTCCCCTCTCTCTGTCGGTCAGCTATTCCCCTCTCTCTGCCTGTCAGCTATACCCCTCTCCCTGTCGGTCAGCTATTCCCCTCTCCCTGTCGGTCAGCTATTCCCCTCTCCCGGTCGGTCAGCCATTCCCGTCTCCCTGCCTCTCAGCCATTCCCCTCTCCCTGCCTCTCAGCCATTCCCCTCTCCCTGCCTGTCAGCCATTCCCCTCTCCCTGCCTGTCAGCCATTCCCCTCTCCCTGCCTGTCAGCCATTCCCCTGTCCCTGCCGGTCAGCCATTCACCTCTCCCTGTCGGTCAGCTATTCCCCTCTCCCGGTCGGTCAGCCATTCCCCTCTCCCTGCCTGTCAGCCATTCCCCTCTCCCTGCCATTCAGCCATTCCCCTCTCCCTGCCTGTCAGCCATTCCCCTCTCCCTGCCTGTCAGCCATTCCCCTGTCCCTGCCGGTCAGCCATTCCCCTCTCCCTGTCGGTCAGCTATTCCCCTCTCCCGGTCGGCCAGCCATTCCCCTCTCCCTGTCTGTCAGCCATTCCCCTCTCTCTGCCTGTCAGCTATTCCCCTCTCCCTGTCGGTCAGCCATTCCCCTCTCCCTGTCTGTCAGCCATTCCCCTCTCCCTGCCAGTCAGCTATTCCCCTCTCTCTGTCGGTCAGCTATTCCCCTCTCTCTGCCTGTCAGCTATTCCCCTCTCCCTGTCGGTCAGCTATTCCCCTCTCCCTGTCGGTCAGCTATTCCCCTCTCCCGGTCGGTCAGCCATTCCCGTCTCCCTGCCTCTCAGCCATTCCCCTCTCACTGCCTCTCAGCCATTCCCCTCTCCCTGCCTGTCAGCCATTCCCCTCTCCCTGCCTGTCAGCCATTCCCCTCTCCCTGCCTGTCAGCCATTCCCCTGTCCCTGCCGGTCAGCCATTCCCCTCTCCCTGTCTGTCAGCCATTCACCTCTCCCTGTCGGTCAGCTATTCTCCTCTCCCGGTCGGTCAGCCATTCCCCTCTCCCTGCCTGTCAGCCATTCCCCTCTCCCTGCCATTCAGCCATTCCCCTCTCCCTGCCTGTCAGCCATTCCCCTCTCCCTGCCTGTCAGCCATTCCCCTGTCCCTGCCGGTCAGCCATTCCCCTCTCCCTGTCGGTCAGCTATTCCCCTCTCCCTGTCGGTCAGCCATTCCGCTCTCCCTGCCTCTCAGCCATTCCCCTCTCCCTGCCGGTCAGCCAATCCCCTCTCTCTGCCTCTCAGCCATTCCCCTCTCCCTGCGTCTCAGCCATTCCCCTCTCCCTGCCTGTCAGCCATTCCCCTCTCCCTGCCGGTCAGCCTTTCCCATCTCCCTGTCGGTCAGCCATTCCCCTCTCCCTGTCGGTCAGCCATTCCCCTCTCCCTGCCTCTCAGCCATTCCCCTCTCCCTGCCGGTCAGCCATTCCCCTCTCTCTGCCTCTCAGCCATTCCCCTCTCCCTGCCTCTCAGCCATTCCCCTCTCCCTGCCTCTCAGCCATTACCCTCTCGCTGTCTGTCAGCCAGTCCCCTCTCCCTGCCGGTCAGCCATTCCCCTCTCCCTGTCTGTCAGCCATTCCCCTCTCCCTGTCGGTCAGCCATTCCCCTCTCCCTGCCTCTCAGCCATTCCCCTCTCCCTGCCGGTCAGCCATTCCCCTCTCTCTGCCTCTCAGCCATTCCCCTCTCCCTGCCTCTCAGCCATTCCCCTCTCCCTGCCTGTCAGCCATTCCCCTCTCCCTGCCGGTCAGCCTTTCCACTCTACCTGTCGGTCAGCCATTCCCCTCTCCCTGTCGGTCAGCCATTCCCCTCTCCCTGCCTCTCAGCCATTCCCCTCTCCCTGCCGGTCAGCCTTCCCCTCTCCCTGTCGGTCAGCCATTCCTCTCTCACTGCCTGTCAGCCATTCCCCTCTCCCTGTCGGTCAGCCTTCCCCTCTCCCTGTCGGTCAGCTATTCCCCTCTCTCTGTCGGTCAGCTATTCCCCTCTCTCTGCCTGTCAGCTATTCCCCTCTCCCTGTCGGTCAGCTATTCCCCTCTCCCTGTCGGTCAGCTATTCCCCTCTCCCGGTCGGTCAGCCATTCCCGTCTCCCTGCCTCTCAGCCATTCCCCTCTCCCTGCCTCTCAGCCATTCCCCTCTCCCTGCCTGTCAGCCATTCCCCTCTCCCTGCCTGTCAGCCATTCCCCTCTCCCTGCCTGTCAGCCATTCCCCTGTCCCTGCCGGTCAGCCATTCACCTCTCCCTGTCGGTCAGCTATTCCCCTCTCCCGGTCGGTCAGCCATTCCCCTCTCCCTGCCTGTCAGCCATTCCCCTCTCCCTGCCATTCAGCCATTCCCCTCTCGCTGCCTGTCAGCCATTCCCCTGTCCCTGCCGGTCAGCCATTCCCCTCTCCCTGTCGGTCAGCTATTCCCCTCTCCCGGTCGGTCAGCCATTCCCCTCTCCCTGTCTGTCAGCCATTCCCCTCTCTCTGCCTGTCAGCTATTCCCCTCTCCCTGTCGGTCAGCCATTCCCCTCTCCCTGTCTGTCAGCCATTCCCCTCTCCCTGCCAGTCAGCTATTCCCCTCTCTCTGTCGGTCAGCTATTCCCCTCTCTCTGCCTGTCAGCTATTCCCCTCTCCCTGTCGGTCAGCTATTCCCCTCTCCCTGTCGGTCAGCTATTCCCCTCTCCCGGTCGGTCAGCCATTCCCGTCTCCCTGCCTCTCAGCCATTCCCCTCTCACTGCCTCTCAGCCATTCCCCTCTCCCTGCCTGTCAGCCATTCGCCTCTCCCTGCCTGTCAGCCATTCCCCTCTCCCTGCCTGTCAGCCATTCCCCTGTCCCTGCCGGTCAGCCATTCCCCTCTCCCTGTCTGTCAGCCATTCACCTCTCCCTGTCGGTCAGCTATTCTCCTCTCCCGGTCGGTCAGCCATTCCCCTCTCCCTGCCTGTCAGCCATTCCCCTCTCCCTGCCATTCAGCCATTCCCCTCTCCCTGCCTGTCAGCCATTCCCCTCTCCCTGCCTGTCAGCCATTCCCCTGTCCCTGCCGGTCAGCCATTCCCCTCTCCCTGTCGGTCAGCTATTCCCCTCTCCCTGTCGGTCAGCCATTCCGCTCTCCCTGCCTCTCAGCCATTCCCCTCTCCCTGCCGGTCAGCCAATCCCCTCTCTCTGCCTCTCAGCCATTCCCCTCTCCCTGCGTCTCAGCCATTCCCCTCTCCCTGCCTGTCAGCCATTCCCCTCTCCCTGCCGGTCAGCCTTTCCCATCTCCCTGTCGGTCAGCCATTCCCCTCTCCCTGTCGGTCAGCCATTCCCCTCTCCCTGCCTCTCAGCCATTCCCCTCTCCCTGCCGGTCAGCCATTCCCCTCTCTCTGCCTCTCAGCCATTCCCCTCTCCCTGCCTCTCAGCCATTCCCCTCTCCCTGCCTCTCAGCCATTGCCCTCTCGCTGTCTGTCAGCCAGTCCCCTCTCCCTGCCGGTCAGCCATTCCCCTCTCCCTGTCTGTCAGCCATTCCCCTCTCCCTGTCGGTCAGCCATTCCCCTCTCCCTGCCTCTCAGCCATTCCCCTCTCCCTGCCGGTCAGCCATTCCCCTCTCTCTGCCTCTCAGCCATTCCCCTCTCCCTGCCTCTCAGCCATTCCCCTCTCCCTGCCTGTCAGCCATTCCCCTCTCCCTGCCGGTCAGCCTTTCCACTCTCCCTGTCGGTCAGCCATTCCCCTCTCCCTGTCGGTCAGCCATTCCCATCTCCCTGCCTCTCAGCCATTCCCCTCTCCCTGCCGGTCAGCCTTCCCCTCTCCCTGTCGGTCAGCCATTCCTCTCTCACTGCCTGTCAGCCATTCCCTTCTCCCTGTCGGTCAGCCTTCCCCTCTCCCTGTCGGTCAGCTATTCCCCTCTCTCTGTCGGTCAGCTATTCCCCTCTCTCTGCCTGTCAGCTATTCCCCTCTCCCTGTCGGTCAGCTATTCCCCTCTCCCTGTCGGTCAGCTATTCCCCTCTCCCGGTCGGTCAGCCATTCCCGTCTCCCTGCCTCTCAGCCATTCCCCTCTCCCTGCCTCTCAGCCATTCCCCTCTCCCTGCCTGTCAGCCATTCCCCCCTCCCTGCCTGTCAGCCATTCCCCTCTCCCTGCCTGTCAGCCATTCCCCTGTCCCTGCCGGTCAGCCATTCCCCTCTCCCTGTCTGTCAGCCATTCCCCTCTCCCTGCCTGTCAGCCATTCCCCTCTCCCTGCCATTCAGCCATTCCCCTCTCCCTGCCTGTCAGCCATTCCCCTCTCCCTGCCTGTCAGCCATTCCCCTGTCCCTGCCGGTCAGCCATTCCCCTCTCCCTGTCGGTCAGCTATTCCCCTCTGCCGGTCGGTCAGCCATTCCCCTCTCCCTGTCTGTCAGCCATTCCCCTCTCTCTGCCTGTCAGCTATTCCCCTCTCCCGGTCGGTCAGCCATTCCCCTCTCCCTGTCTGTCAGCCATTCCCCTCTCTCTGCCTGTCAGCCATTCCCCTCTCCCTGTCAGTCAGCCATTCCCCTTTCCCTGTCGGTCAGCAATTCCCCTCTCCCTGTCGGTCAGCCATTCCCCTCTCCCTGCCTCTCAGCCATTCCCCTCTCCCTGCCAGTCAGCCATTCCCCTCTCCCTGTCGGTCAGCTATTCCCCTCTCTCTGTCGGTCAGCTATTCCCCTCTCTCTGCCTGTGAGCCATTCCCCTCTCCCTGTCGGTCAGCCATTCCCCTCTCCCTGTCGGTCAGCTATTCCCCTCTCCCTGCCGGTCAGCCATTCCCCTCTCCCTGCCGGTCAGCCATTCCACTCTCTCTGCCTCTCAGCCATTCCCCTCTCTCTGCCGGTCAGCCATTCCCCTCTCCCTGCCTCTCAGCCATTCCCCTCTCCCTGCCTGTCAGCTATTCCCCTCTCCCTGTCGGTCAGCTATTCCCCTCTCCCTGTCGGTCAGCTATTCCCCTCTCCCGGTCGGTCAGCCATTCCCGTCTCCCTGCCTCTCAGCCATTCCCCTCTCCCTGCCTGTCAGCCATTCCCCTGTCCCTGCCGGTCAGCCATTCCCCTCTCCCTGTCGGTCAGCTATTCCCCTCTCCCTGTCGGTCAGCCATTCCGC
The DNA here is from genome assembly GCF_030144855.1 of Hypanus sabinus. NCBI lineage: Eukaryota > Metazoa > Chordata > Chondrichthyes > Myliobatiformes > Dasyatidae > Hypanus > Hypanus sabinus. The sequence goes on from NW_026779753.1 coordinate 35,709, forward strand.
TCTCCCTGCCTCTCAGCCATTCCCCTCTCCCTGCCGGTCAGCCAATCCCCTCTCTCTGCCTCTCAGCCATTCCCCTCTCCCTGCGTCTCAGCCATTCCCCTCTCCCTGCCTGTCAGCCATTCCCCTCTCCCTGCCGGTCAGCCTTTCCCATCTCCCTGTCGGTCAGCCATTCCCCTCTCCCTGTCGGTCAGCCATTCCCCTCTCCCTGCCTCTCAGCCATTCCCCTCTCCCTGCCGGTCAGCCATTCCCCTCTCTCTGCCTCTCAGCCATTCCCCTCTCCCTGCCTCTCAGCCATTCCCCTCTCCCTGCCTCTCAGCCATTACCCTCTCGCTGTCTGTCAGCCAGTCCCCTCTCCCTGCCGGTCAGCCATTCCCCTCTCCCTGTCTGTCAGCCATTCCCCTCTCCCTGTCGGTCAGCCATTCCCCTCTCCCTGCCTCTCAGCCATTCCCCTCTCCCTGCCGGTCAGCCATTCCCCTCTCTCTGCCTCTCAGCCATTCCCCTCTCCCTGCCTCTCAGCCATTCCCCTCTCCCTGCCTGTCAGCCATTCCCCTCTCCCTGCCGGTCAGCCTTTCCACTCTCCCTGTCGGTCAGCCATTCCCCTCTCCCTGTCGGTCAGCCATTCCCCTCTCCCTGCCTCTCAGCCATTCCCCTCTCCCTGCCGGTCAGCCTTCCCCTCTCCCTGTCGGTCAGCCATTCCTCTCTCACTGCCTGTCAGCCATTCCCCTCTCCCTGTCGGTCAGCCTTCCCCTCTCCCTGTCGGTCAGCTATTCCCCTCTCTCTGTCGGTCAGCTATTCCCCTCTCTCTGCCTGTCAGCTATTCCCCTCTCCCTGTCGGTCAGCTATTCCCCTCTCCCTGTCGGTCAGCTATTCCCCTCTCCCGGTCGGTCAGCCATTCCCGTCTCCCTGCCTCTCAGCCATTCCCCTCTCCCTGCCTCTCAGCCATTCCCCTCTCCCTGCCTGTCAGCCATTCCCCTCTCCCTGCCTGTCAGCCATTCCCCTCTCCCTGCCTGTCAGCCATTCCCCTGTCCCTGCCGGTCAGCCATTCCCCTCTCCCTGTCTGTCAGCCATTCCCCTCTCCCTGCCTGTCAGCCATTCCCCTCTCCCTGCCATTCAGCCATTCCCCTCTCCCTGCCTGTCAGCCATTCCCCTCTCCCTGCCTGTCAGCCATTCCCCTGTCCCTGCCGGTCAGCCATTCCCCTCTCCCTGTCGGTCAGCTATTCCCCTCTGCCGGTCGGTCAGCCATTCCCCTCTCCCTGTCTGTCAGCCATTCCCCTCTCTCTGCCTGTCAGCTATTCCCCTCTCCCGGTCGGTCAGCCATTCCCCTCTCCCTGTCTGTCAGCCATTCCCCTCTCTCTGCCTGTCAGCCATTCCCCTCTCCCTGTCAGTCAGCCATTCCCCTTTCCCTGTCGGTCAGCAATTCCCCTCTCCCTGTCGGTCAGCCATTCCCCTCTCCCTGCCTCTCAGCCATTCCCCTCTCCCTGCCAGTCAGCCATTCCCCTCTCCCTGTCGGTCAGCTATTCCCCTCTCTCTGTCGGTCAGCTATTCCCCTCTCTCTGCCTGTGAGCCATTCCCCTCTCCCTGTCGGTCAGCCATTCCCCTCTCCCTGTCGGTCAGCTATTCCCCTCTCCCTGCCGGTCAGCCATTCCCCTCTCCCTGCCGGTCAGCCATTCCCCTCTCCCTGTCGGTCAGCCATTCCTCTCTCACTGCCTGTCAGCCATTCCCCTCTCCCTGTCGGTCAGCCTTCCCCTCTCCCTGTCGGTCAGCTATTCCCCTCTCTCTGTCGGTCAGCTATTCCCCTCTCTCTGCCTGTCAGCTATTCCCCTCTCCCTGTCGGTCAGCTATTCCCCTCTCCCTGTCGGTCAGCTATTCCCCTCTCCCGGTCGGTCAGCCATTCCCGTCTCCCTGCCTCTCAGCCATTCCCCTCTCCCTGCCTCTCAGCCATTCCCCTCTCCCTGCCTGTCAGCCATTCCCCTCTCCCTGCCTGTCAGCCATTCCCCTCTCCCTGCCTGTCAGCCATTCCCCTGTCCCTGCCGGTCAGCCATTCCCCTCTCCCTGTCTGTCAGCCATTCCCCTCTCCCTGCCTGTCAGCCATTCCCCTCTCCCTGCCATTCAGCCATTCCCCTCTCCCTGCCTGTCAGCCATTCCCCTCTCCCTGCCTGTCAGCCATTCCCCTGTCCCTGCCGGTCAGCCATTCCCCTCTCCCTGTCGGTCAGCTATTCCCCTCTGCCGGTCGGTCAGCCATTCCCCTCTCCCTGTCTGTCAGCCATTCCCCTCTCTCTGCCTGTCAGCTATTCCCCTCTCCCGGTCGGTCAGCCATTCCCCTCTCCCTGTCTGTCAGCCATTCCCCTCTCTCTGCCTGTCAGCCATTCCCCTCTCCCTGTCAGTCAGCCATTCCCCTTTCCCTGTCGGTCAGCAATTCCCCTCTCCCTGTCGGTCAGCCATTCCCCTCTCCCTGCCTCTCAGCCATTCCCCTCTCACTGCCAGTCAGCCATTCCCCTCTCCGTCGGTCAGCTATTCCCCTCTCTCTGTCGGTCAGCTATTCCCCTCTCTCTGCCTGTGAGCCATTCCCCTCTCCCTGTCGGTCAGCCATTCCCCTCTCCCTGTCGGTCAGCTATTCCCCTCTCCCTGCCGGTCAGCCATTCCCCTCTCCCTGCCGGTCAGCCATTCCACTCTCTCTGCCTCTCAGCCATTCCCCTCTCTCTGCCGGTCAGCCATTCCCCTCTCCCTGCCTCTCAGCCATTCCCCTCTCCCTGCCGGTCAGCCATTCCCCTCTCCCTGCCGGTCAGCCATTCCCCTCTCTCTGCCTGTCAGCTATTCCCCTCTCCCTGTCGGTCAGCTATTCCCCTCTCCCTGTCGATCAGCTATTCCCCTCTCCCGGTCGGTCAGCCATTCCCGTCTCCCTGCCTCTCAGCCATTCCCCTCTCCCTGCCTCTCAGCCATTCCCCTCTCCCTGCCTGTCAGCCATTCCCCTCTCCCTGCCTGTCAGCCATTCCCCTCTCCCTGCCTGTTAGCCATTCCCCTGTCCCTGCAGGTCAGCCATTCCCCTCTCCCTGTCTGTCAGCCATTCACCTCTCCCTGTCGGTCAGCTATTCCCCTCTCCCGGTCGGTCAGCCATTCCCCTCTCCCTGCCTGTCAGCCATTCCCCTCTCCCTGCCTTTCAGCCATTCCCCTCTCCCTGCCTGTCAGCCATTCCCCTCTCCCTGCCTGTCAGCCATTCCCCTGTCCCTGCCGGTCAGCCATTCCCCTCTCACTGTCGGTCAGCTATTCCCCTCTCCCGGTCGGTCAGCCATTCCCCTCTCCCTGTCTGTCAGCCATTCCCCTCTCTCTGCCTGTCAGCTATTCCCCTCTCCCGGTCGGTCAGCCATTCCCCTCTCCCTGTCTGTCAGCCATTCCCCTCTCTCTGCCTGTCAGCCATTCCCCTCTCCCTGTCAGTCAGCCATTCCCCTTTCCCTGTCGGTCAGCAATTCCCCTCTCCCTGTCGGTCAGCCATTCCCCTCACCCTGCCTCTCAGCCATTCCCCTCTCCCTGCCAGTCAGCCATTCCCCTCTCCCTGACGGTCAGCTATTCCCCTCTCTCTGTCGGTCAGCTATTCCACTCTCTCTGCCTGTCAGCCATTCCCCTCTCCCTGTCGGTCAGCCATTCCCCTCTCCCTGTCGGTCAGCTATTCCCCTCTCTCTGCGGGTCAGCCATTCCCCTCTCCCTGCCTCTCAGCCATTCCCCTCTCCCTGCCGGTCAGCCATTCCCCTCTCCCTGCCGGTCAGCCATTCCCCTCTCCCTGTCTGTCAGCCATTCTCCTCTCCCTGTCGGTCAGCCATTCCCCTCTCTCTGCCTGTCAGCCATTCCCCTCTCCCTGTCGGTCAGCCATTCCCTTTCCCTGTCGGTCAGCCATTCCCCTCTCCCTGTCGGTCAGCCATTCCCCTCTCCCTGCCTCTCAGCCATTCCCCTCTCCCTGCCTGTCAGCCATTCCCCTCTCCCTGTCGGTCAGCTATTCCCCTCTCTCTGTCGGTCAGCTATTCCCCTCTCTCTGCCTGTCAGCCATTCCCCTCTCCCTGTCGGTCAGCTATTCCCCTCTCCCGGTCAGTCAGCCATTCCCCTCTCCCTGCCTGTCAGCCATTCCCCTCTCCCTGTCGGTCAGCTATTTCCCTCTCTCTTTCGGTCAGCTATTCCCCTCTCGCTGCCTGTCAGCCATTCCCCTCTCCCTGCCTGTCAGCCATTCCCCTCTGCCTGTCTGTCAGCCATTCCCCTCTGCCTGCCTGTCAGCCATTCCCCTCTCCCTGCCGCTCAGCCATTCCCCTCTCCCTGTCGGTCAGCCATTCCCCTCTCCCGGTCGGTCAGCCATTCCCCTCTCCCTGTCTGTCAGCCATTCCCCTCTCCCTGCCTCTCAGCCATTCCCCTCTCCCTGCCTGTCAGCCATTCCCCTCTCCCTGTCGGTTAGCTATTCCCCTCTCTCTGTCGGTCAGCTATTCCCCTCTCCCTGTCGGTCAGCCTTCCCCTCTCCCTGTCGGTCAGCATTCCCCTCTCCCTGTCGGTCAGGTATTCCCCTCTCTCTGTCGGTCAGCTATTCCCCTCTCCCTGTCGGTCAGCCATTCCCATCTCCCTATCGGTCAGCCTTCCCCTCTCCCTGTCGGTCAGCTATTCCCCTCTCTCTGTCGGTCAGCCATTCCCGTCTCCCTGTCGGTCAGCCTTCCCATCTCCCTGTCGGTCAGCTATTCCCCTCTCTCTGTCGGTCAGCCATTCCCTCTCCCTGCCTCTCAGCCATTCCCCTCTCTCTGCCTGTCAGCCATTCCCCTCTCGCTGTCGGTCAGCTATTCCCCACTCTCTGTCGGTCAGCTATTCCCCTCTCTCTGTCGGTCAGCCATTCCCTCTCCCTGCCTCTCAGCCATTCCCCTCTCTCTGCCTGTTAGCCATTCCCCTCTCGCTGTCGGTCAGCTATTCCCCACTCTCTGTCGGTCAGCTATTCCCCTCTCTCTGTCGGTCAGCTATTCCCCTCTCCCTGTCGGTCAGCCATTCCCATGTCCCTATCAGTCAGCCTTCCCCTCTCCCTGTCGGTCAGCTATTCCCCTCTCCCTGTCGGTCAGCCTTCCCCTCTCTCTGCCTGTCAGCCATTCCCCTCTCCCTGTCGGTCAGCCATTCCCCTTTCCCTGTCGGTCAGCCATTCCCCTCTCCCTGTCGGTCAGCCATTCCCGTCTCCCTGCCTCTCAGCCATTCCCCTCTCCCTGCCAGTCAGCCATCCCCTCTCCCTGTCGGTCAGCCATTCTCCTCTCCCTGTCGGTCAGCCATTCCCCTCTCTCTGCCTGTCAGCCATTCCCCTCTCCCTGTCGGTCAGCCATTCCCTTTCCCTGTCGGTCAGCCATTCCCCTCTCCCTGTCGGTCAGCCATTCCCCTCTCCCTGCCTCTCAGCCATTCCCCTCTCCCTGCCTGTCAGCCATTCCCCTCTCCCTGTCGGTCAGCTATTCCCCTCTCTCTGTCGGTCAGCTATTCCCCTCTCTCTGCCTGTCAGCCATTCCCCTCTCCCTGTCGGTCAGCTATTCCCCTCTCCCGGTCAGTCAGCCATTCCCCTCTCCCTGCCTGTCAGCCATTCCCCTCTCCCTGTCGGTCAGCTATTTCCCTCTCTCTTTCGGTCAGCTATTCCCCTCTCGCTGCCTCTCAGCCATTCCCCTCTCCCTGCCTGTCAGCCATTCCCCTCTGCCTGTCTGTCAGCCATTCCCCTCTGCCTGCCTGTCAGCCATTCCCCTCTCCCTGCCGCTCAGCCATTCCCCTCTCCCTGTCGGTCAGCCATTCCCCTCTCCCGGTCGGTCAGCCATTCCCCTCTCCCTGTCTGTCAGCCATTCCCCTCTCCCTGCCTCTCAGCCATTCCCCTCTCCCTGCCTGTCAGCCATTCCCCTCTCCCTGTCGGTTAGCTATTCCCCTCTCTCTGTCGGTCAGCTATTCCCCTCTCCCTGTCGGTCAGCCTTCGCCTCTCCCTGTCGGTCAGCATTCCCCTCTCCCTGTCGGTCAGGTATTCCCCTCTCTCTGTCGGTCAGCTATTCCCCTCTCCCTGTCGGTCAGCCATTCCCATCTCCCTATCGGTCAGCCTTCCCCTCTCCCTGTCGGTCAGCTATTCCCCTCTCTCTGTCGGTCAGCCATTCCCGTCTCCCTGTCGGTCAGCCTTCCCATCTCCCTGTCGGTCAGCTATTCCCCTCTCTCTGTCGGTCAGCCATTCCCTCTCCCTGCCTCTCAGCCATTCCCCTCTCTCTGCCTGTCAGCCATTCCCCTCTCGCTGTCGGTCAGCTATTCCCCACTCTCTGTCGGTCAGCTATTCCCCTCTCTCTGTCGGTCAGCTATTCCCCTCTCCCTGTCGGTCAGCCATTCCCATGTCCCTATCGGTCAGCCTTCCCCTCTCCCTGTCGGTCAGCTATTCCCCTCTCTCTGTCGGTCAGCCATTCCCCTCTCCCTGTCGGTCAGCCTTCCCCTCTCTCTGCCTGTCAGCCATTCCCCTCTCCCTGTCGGTCAGCCATTCCCCTTTCCCTGTCGGTCAGCCATTCCCGCCATTCCCCTCTCCCTGTCGGTCAGCCATTCCCCTCTCCCTGTCGGTCAACCATTCCCATCTCCCTATCGGTCAGCCTTCCCCTCTCCCTGTCGGTCAGCTATGTCCCCTCTCTCTGTCGGTCAGCCATTCCCCTCTCCCTGTCGGTCAGCCTTCCCATCTCCCTGTCGGTCAGCTATTCCCCTCTCTCTATCGGTCAGCCATTCCCTCTCCCTGCCTCTCAGCCATTCCCCTCTCTCTGCCTGTCAGCCATTCCCCTCTCCCTGTCGGTCAGCTATTCCCCACTCTCTGTCGGTCAGCTATTCCCCTCTCTCTGTCGGTCAGCTATTCCCTCTCCCTGTCGGTCAGCCATTCCCATGTCCCTATCGGTCAGCCTTCCTCTCTCCCTGTCGGTCAGCTAGTCCCCTCTCTCTGTCGGTCAGCCATTCCCCTCTCCCTGTCGGTCAGCCTTCCCATCTCCCTGTCGGTCAGCTATTCCCCTCTCTCTGTCGTTCAGCTATTCCCCTCTCTCTGCCTCTCAGCCATTCCCCTCTCCCTGCCTGTCAGCCATTCCCCTCTCCCTGCCTGTCAGCCATTCCCCTCTCCCTGCCGCTCAGCCATTCCCCTCTCCCTGTCGGTCAGCCATTCCCCTCTCCCGGTCGGTCAGCCATTCCCCTCTCCCTGTCTGTCAGCCATTCCCCTCTCCCTGCCTCTCAGCCATTCCCCTCTCCCTGCCTGTCAGCCATTCCCCTCTCCCTGTCGGTTAGCTATTCCCCTCTCTCTGTCGGTCAGCTATTCCCCTCTCCCTGTCGGTCAGCCTTCCCCTCTCCCTGTCGGTCAGCATTCCCCTCTCCCTGTCGGTCAGGTATTCCCCTCTCTCTGTCGGTCAGCTATTCCCCTCTCCCTGTCGGTCAGCCATTCCCATCTCCCTATCGTTCAGCCTTCCCCTCTCCCTGTCGGTCAGCTATTCCCCTCTCTCTGTCGGTCAGCCATTCCCCTCTCCCTGTCGGTCAGCCTTCCCATCTCCCTGTCGGTCAGCTATTCCCCTCTCTCTGTCGGTCAGCCATTCCCTCTCCCTGCCTCTCAGCCATTCCCCTCTCTCTGCCTGTCAGCCATTCCCCTCTCCTGTCGGTCAGCTATTCCCACTCTCTGTCGGTCAGCTATTCCCCTCTCTCTGTCGGTCAGCTATTCCCCTCTCCCTGTCGGTCAGCCATTCCCATGTCCCTATCGGTCAGCCTTCCCCTCTCCCTGTCGGTCAGCTATTCCCCTCTCTCTGTCGGTCAGCCATTCCCCTCTCCCTGTCGGTCAGCCTTCCCCTCTCTCTGCCTGTCAGCCATTCCCCTCTCCCTGTCGGTCAGCCATTCCCCTTTCCCTGTCGGTCAGCCATTCCCCTCTCCCTGTCCGTCAGCCATTCCCCTCTCCCTGCCTCAGCCATTCCCCTCTCCCTGCCATTCAGCCATTCCCCTCTCCCTGCCTGTCAGCCATTCCCCTCTCCCTGCCTGTCAGCCATTCCCCTGTCCCTGCCGGTCAGCCATTCCCCTCTCCCTGTCGGTCAGCTATTCCCCTCTGCCGGTCGGTCAGCCATTCCCCTCTCCCTGTCTGTCAGCCATTCCCCTCTCTCTGCCTGTCAGCTATTCCCCTCTCCCGGTCGTCAGCCATTCCCCTCTCCCTGTCTGTCAGCCATTCCCCTCTCTCTGCCTGTCAGCCATTCCCCTCTCCCTGTCAGTCAGCCATTCCCCTTTCCCTGTCGGTCAGCAATTCCCCTCTCCCTGTCGGTCAGCCATTCCCCTCTCCCTGCCTCTCAGCCATTCCCCTCTCACTGCCAGTCAGCCATTCCCCTCTCCGTCGGTCAGCTATTCCCCTCTCTCTGTCGGTCAGCTATTCCCCTCTCTCTGCCTGTGAGCCATTCCCCTCTCCCTGTCGGTCAGCCATTCCCCTCTCCCTGTCGGTCAGCTATTCCCCTCTCCCTGCCGGTCAGCCATTCCCCTCTCCCTGCCGGTCAGCCATTCCACTCTCTCTGCCTCTCAGCCATTCCCCTCTCTCTGCCGGTCAGCCATTCCCCTCTCCCTGCCTCTCAGCCATTCCCCTCTCCCTGCCGGTCAGCCATTCCCCTCTCCCTGCCGGTCAGCCATTCCCTCTCTCTGCCTGTCAGCTATTCCCCTCTCCCTGTCGGTCAGCTATTCCCCTCTCCCTGTCGATCAGCTATTCCCCCTCTCCCGGTCGGTCAGCCATTCCCGTCTCCCTGCCTCTCAGCCATTCCCCTCTCCCTGCCTCTCAGCCATTCCCCTCTCCCTGCCTGTCAGCCATTCCCCTCTCCCTGCCTGTCAGCCATTCCCCTCTCCCTGCCTGTTAGCCATTCCCCTGTCCCTGCAGGTCAGCCATTCCCCTCTCCCTGTCTGTCAGCCATTCACCTCTCCCTGTCGGTCAGCTATTCCCCTCTCCCGGTCGGTCAGCCATGTCCCCTCTCCCTGCCTGTCAGCCATTCCCCTCTCCCTGCCTTTCAGCCATTCCCCTCTCCCTGCCTGTCAGCCATTCCCCTCTTCCCTGCCTGTCAGCCATTCCCCTGTCCCTGCCGGTCAGCCATTCCCCTCTCACTGTCGGTCAGCTATTCCCCTCTCCCGGTCGGTCAGCCCATTCCCCTCTCCCTGTCTGTCAGCCATTCCCCTCTCTCTGCCTGTCAGCTATTCCCCTCTCCCGGTCGGGTCAGCCATTCCCCTCTCCCTGTCTGTCAGCCATTCCCCTCTCTCTGCCTGTCAGCCATTCCCCTCTCCCTGTCAGTCAGCCATTCCCCTTTCCCTGTCGGTCAGCAATTCCCCTCTCCCTGTCGGTCAGCCATTCCCCTCACCCTGCCCTCTCAGCCATTCCCCTCTCCCTGCCAGTCAGCCATTCCCCTCTCCCTGACGGTCAGCTATTCCTCCTCTCTCTGTCGGTCAGCTATTCCACTCTCTCTGCCTGTCAGCCATTCCCCTCTCCCTGTCGGTCAGCCATTCCCCTCTCCCTGTCGGTCAGCTATTCCCCTCTCTCTGCGGGGTCAGCCAATTCCCCTCTCCCTGCCTCTCAGCCATTCCCTCTCCCTGCCGGTCAGCCATTCCCCTCTCCCTGCCGGTCAGCCATTCCCCTCTCCCTGTCTGTCAGCCATTCTCCTCTCCCTGTCGGTCAGCCATTCCCCTCTCTCTGCCTGTCAGCCATTCCCCTCTCCCTGTCGGTCAGCCATTCCCTTTCCCTGTCGGTCAGCCATTCCCCTCTCTCCCTGTCGGTCAGCCATTCCCCTCTCCCTGCCTCTCAGCCATTCCCCTCTCCCTGCCTGTCAGCCATTCCCCTCTCCCTGTCGGTCAGCTATTCCCCTCTCTCTGTCGGTCAGCTATTCCCCTCTCTCTGCCTGTCAGCCATTCCCCTCTCCCTGTCGGTCAGCTATTCCCCCTCTCCCGGTCAGTCAGCCATTCCCCTCTCCCTGCCTGTCAGCCATTCCCCTCTCCCTGTCGGTCAGCTATTTCCCTCTCTCTTTCGGTCAGCTATTCCCCTCTCGCTGCCTGTCAGCCATTCCCCTCTCCCTGCCTGTCAGCCATTCCCCTCTGCCTGTCTGTCAGCCATTCCCCTCTGCCTGCCTGTCAGCCATTCCCCTCTCCCTAGCCGCTCAGCCATTTCCCCTCTCCCTGTCGGTCAGGTCCATTCCCCTCTCCCGGTCGGTCAGCCATTCCCCCTCTTCCCTGTCTGTCAGCCATTCCCCTCTCCCTGCCTCTCAGCCATTCCCCTCTCCCTGCCTGTCAGCCATTCCCCTCTCCCTGTCGGTTAGCTATTCCCCTCTCTCTGTCGGTCAGCTATTCCCCTCTCCCTGTCGGTCAGCCTTCCCCTCTCCCTGTCGGTCAGCATTCCCCTCTCCCTGTCGGTCAGGTATTCCCCCTCTCTCTGTCGGTCAGCTATTCCCCTCTCCCTGTCGGTCAGCCATTCCCATCTCCCCTATCGGTCAGCCTTCCCCTCTCCCTGTCGGTCAGCTATTCCCCCTCTCTCTGTCGGTCAAGCCATTCCCGTCTCCCTGTCGGTCAGCCTTCCCATCTCCCTGTCGGTCAGCTATTCCCCTCTCTCTGTCGGTCAGCCATTCCCTCTCCCTGCCTCTCAGCCATTCCCCTCTCTCTGGCCTGTCAGCCATTCCCCCTCTCGCTGTCGGTCAGCTATTCCCCACTCTCTGTCGGTCAGACTATTCCCCTCTCTCTGTCGGTCAGCCATTTCCCTCTCCCTGCCTCTCAGCCATTCCCCTCTCTCTGCCTGTTAGCCATTCCCCTCTCGCTGTCGGTCAGGCTATTCCCCACTCTCTGTCGGTCAGCTATTCCCCTCTCTCTGTCGGTCAGCTATTCCCCTCTCCCTGTCGGTCAGCCATTCCCATGTCCCTATCATCGAGCCTCAGCTCCCCTCTCCCTGTCGGTCAGCTATTCCCCTCTCCCTGTCGGTCAGCCTTCCCCTCTCTCTGCCTGTCAGCCATTCCCCTCTCCCTGTCGGTCAGCCATTCCCCTTCCCTGTCGGTCAGCCATTCCCCTCTCCCTGTCGGTCAGCCATTCCCGTCTCCCTGCCTCTCAGCCATTCCCCTCTCCCTGCCAGTCAGCCATCCCCTCTCCCTGTCGGTCAGCCATTCTCCTCTCCCTGTCGGTCAGCCATTCCCCTCTCTCTGCCTGTCAGCCATTCCCCTCTCCCTGTCGGTCAGCCATTCCCTTTCCCTGTCGGTCAGCCATTCCCCTCTCCCTGTCGGTCAGCCATTCCCCTCTCCCTGCCTCTCAGCCATTCCCCTCTCCCTGCCTGTCAGCCATTCCCCTCTCCCTGTCGGTCAGCTATTCCCCTCTCTCTGTCGGTCAGCTATTCCCCTCTCTCTGCCTGTCAGCCATTCCCCTCTCCCTGTCGGTCAGCTATTCCCCTCTCCCGGTCAGTCAGCCATTCCCCTCTCCCTGCCTGTCAGCCATTCCCCTCCTCCCTGTCGGTCAGGCTATTTCCCTCTCTCTTTCGGTCAGCTATTCCCCTCTCGCTGCCTCTCAGCCATTCCCCTCTCCCTGCCTGTCAGCCATTCCCCTCTGCCTGTCTGTCAGCCATTCCCCTCTGCCTGCCTGTCAGCCATTCCCCCTCTCCCTGCCGCTCAGCCATTCCCCCTCTCCCTGTCGGTCAGCCATTCCCCTCTCCCGGTCGGTCAGCCATTCCCCTCTCCCTGTCTGTCAGCCATTCCCCTCTCCCTGCCTCTCAGCCATTCCCCTCTCCCTGCCTGTCAGCCATTCCCCTCTCCCTGTCGGTTAGCTATTCCCCTCTCTCTGTCGGTCAGCTATTCCCCTCTCCCTGTCGGTCAGCCTTCGCCTCTCCCCTGTCGGTCAGCATTCCCCTCTCCCTGTCGGTCAGGTATTCCCCCTCTCTCTGTCGGTCAGCTATTCCCCTCTCCCTGTCGGTCAGCCATTCCTCATCTCCCTATCGGTCAGCCTTCCCCTCTCCCTGTCGGTCAGCTATTCCCCTCTCTCTGTCGGTCAGCCATTCCCGTCTCCCTGTCGGTCAGCCTTCCCATCTCCCTGTCGGTCAGCTATTCCCCTCTCTCTGTCGGTCAGCCATTCCCTCTCCCTGCCTCTCAGCCATTCCCCTCTCTCTGCCTGTCAGCCATTCCCCTCTCGCTGTCGGTCCAGCTATTCCCCACTCTCTGTCGGTCAGCTATTCCCCTCTCTCTGTCGGTCAGCTATTCCCCTCTCCCTGTCGGTCAGCCATTCCCATGTCCCTATCGGTCAGCCTTCCCCTCTCCCTGTCGGTCAGCTATTCCCCTCTCTCTGTCGGTCAGGCCATTCCCCCTCTCCCTGTCGGTCAGCCTTCCCCTCTCTCTGCCTGTCAGCCATTCCCCTCTCCCTGTCGGTCAGCCATTCCCCTTTCCCTGTCGGTCAGCCATTCCCCTCTCCCTGTCGGTCAGCCATTCCCCTCTCCCCTGCCTCTCAGCCATTCCCCTCTCCCTGCCAGTCAGCCATCCCCTCTCCCTTGTCGGTCAGCCATTCCCCTCTCCCTGTCGGTCAGCCATTCCCCTCTCCCTGTCGGTCAACCATTCCCATCTCCCTATCGGTCAGCCTTCCCCTCTCCCTGTCGGTCAGCTATTCCCCTCTCTCTGTCGGTCAGCCATTCCCCCTCTCCCTGTCGGTCAGCCTTCCCATCTCCCTGTCGGTCAGCTATTCCCCTCTCTCTATCGGTCAGCCATTCCCTCTCCCTGCCTCTCAGCCATTCCCCTCTCTCTGCCTGTCAGCCATTCCCCTCTCCCTGTCGGTCAGCTATTCCCCACTCTCTGTCGGTCAGCTATTCCCCCTCTCTCTGTCGGTCAGCTATTCCCCTCTCCCTGTCGGTCAGCCATTCCCATGTCCCTATCGGTCAGCCTTCCTCTCTCCCTGTCGGTCAGCTAGTCCCCTCTCTCTGTCGGTCAGCCATTCCCCTCTCCCTGTCGGTCAGCCTTCCCATCTCCCTGTCGGTCAGCTATTCCCCTCTCTCTGTCGTTCAGCTATTCCCCTCTCTCTGCCTCTCAGCCATTCCCCTCTCCCTGCCTGTCAGCCATTCCCCTCTCCCTGCCTGTCAGCCATTCCCCCTCTCCCTGCCGCTCAGCCATTCCCCTCTCCCTGTCGGTCAGCCATTCCCCTCTCCCGGTCGGTCAGCCATTCCCCTCTCCCTGTCTGTCAGCCATTCCCCTCTCCCTGCCTCTCAGCCATTCCCCTCTCCCTGCCTGTCAGCCATTCCCCTCTCCCTGTCGGTTAGCTATTCCACCTCTCTCTGTCGGTCAGCTATTCCCCTCTCCCTGTCGGTCAGCCTTCCCCTCTCCCTGTCGGTCAGCATTCCCCTCTCCCTGTCGGTCAGGTATTCCCCTCTCTCTCTTGTTTCGTTTGTCTTCGTCCTATTCCCTCTCCCTGTCGGTCAGCCATTCCCATCTCCCTATCGTTCAGCCTTCCCCTCTCCCTGTCGGTCAGCTATTCCCCTCTCTCTGTCGGTCAGCCATTCCCCTCTCCCTGTCGGTCAGCCTTCCCATCTCCCTGTCGGTCAGCTATTCCCCTCTCTCTGTCGGTCAGCCATTCCCTCTCCCTGCCTCTCAGCCATTCCCCTCTCTCTGCCTGTCAGCCATTCCCCTCTCCCTGTCGGTCAGCTATTCCCCACTCTCTGTCGGTCAGCTATTCCCCTCTCTCTGTCGGTCAGCTATTCCCCTCTCCCTGTCGGTCAGCCATTCCCATGTCCCTATCGGTCAGCCTTCCCCTCTCCCTGTCGGTCAGCTATTCCCCTCTCTCTGTCGGTCAGCCATTCCCCTCTCCCTGTCGGTCAGCCTTCCCCTCTCTCTGCCTGTCAGCCATTCCCCTCTCCCTGTCGGTCAGCCATTCCCCTTTCCCTGTCGGTCAGCCATTCCCCTCTCCCTGTCCGTCAGCCATTCCCCTCTCCCTGCCTCAGCCATTCCCCTCTCCCTGCCAGTCAGCCATTCCCCTCTCCCTGTCGGTCAGCTATTCCCCTCTCTCTGTCGGTCAGCTATTCCCCTCTCTCTGCCTGTCAGCCATTCCCCCTCTCCTCCTGTCGGTCAGGCCATTCCCCTCTCTCCGTCGGTCAGCTATTTCCCTCTCTCTGCCGGTCAGCCATTCCCCTCTCCCTGCCTCTCAGCCATTCCCCTCTCCCTGCCCTGCTTCCCCTCCCGCGTCAGCCATTCCCTCTCCCTGCCGGTCAGCCATTTCCCCTCTCCCTGTCTGTCAGCCATTCCCCTCTCCCTGTCGGTCAGCCTTCCCCCTCTCCCCTGTCCGGTCCAGCCGTTCCCTCCCCCCTCCCGTCCCTCTCTCTGTCGGTCAGCTATTCCCCTCTCCCTGTCGGTCAGCCATTCCCATCTCCCTATCGGTCAGCCTTCCCCTCTCCCTGTCGGTCAGCTATTCCCCTCTCTCTGTCGGTCAGCCATTCCCCTCTCCCTGTCGGTCAGCCTTCCCATCTCCCTGTCGGTCAGCTATTCCCCTCTCTCTGTCGGTCAGCCATTCCTCTCCCTGCCTCTCAGCCATTCCCCTCTCTCTGCCTGTCAGCCATTCCCCTCTCCCTGTCGGTCAGCTATTCCCCACTCTCTGTCGGTCAGCTATTCCCCTCTCTCTGTCGGTCAGCTATTCCCCTCTCCCTGTCGGTCAGCCATTCCCATGTCCCTATCGGTCAGCCTTCCTCTCTCCTGTCGGTCAGCTATTCCCCTCTCTCTGTCGGTCAGCCATTCCCCTCTCCCTGTCGGTCAGCCTTCCCATCTCCCTGTCGGTCAGCTATTCCCCTCTCTCTGTCGTTCAGCTATTCCCCTCTCTCTGCCTCTCAGCCATTCCCCTCTCCCCTGCCTTGTCAGCCATTCCCCTCTCCCTGCGGTCAGCCATACCCCTCTCCCTGTCTGTCAGCCATTCCCCTCTCCCTGTCGGTCAGCCATTCCCCTCTCTCTGCCTGTCAGCCATTCCCCTCTCCCTGTTGGTCAGCCATTCCCCTTTCCCTGTCGGTCCAGCCATTCCCCTCTCCCTGTCGGTCAGCCATTCCCCTCTCCCTGCCTCTCAGCCATTCCCCTACCCTGCAGTCAGCCATTCCCATCTCCCTGTCGTCAGCTATTCCACTCTCTCTGTCGGTCAGCTATTCCCCTCTCTCTGCCTGTCAGCCATTCCCCTCTCCCTGTCGGTCAGCCATTCCCCTCTCCCTGTCGGTCAGCTATTCCCCTCTCTCTGCCGGTCAGCCATTCCCCTCTCCCTCGTCCTCTCAGCCATTCCCCTCTCCCTGCCGGTCAGCCATTCCCCTCTCCCTGCCGGTCAGCCATTCCCCAATCCCTGTCTGTCAGCCATTCCCCTCTCCCTGTCGGTCAGCCATTCCCCTCTCTCTGCCTGTCAGCCATTCCCCTCTCTCTGCCTGTCAGCCATTCCCCTCTCCCTGTCGGTCAGCCATTCCCCTTTCCCTGTCGGTCAGCCATTCCCCTCTCCCTGTCGGTCAGCCATTCCCCTCTCCTGCCTCTCAGCCATTCCCCTCTCCCTGCCAGTCAGCCATTCCCCTCTCCCTGTCGGTCAGCTATTCCCCTCTCTCTGTCGGTCAGCTATTCCCCTCTCTCTGCCTGTCAGCCATTCCCCTCTCCTGTCGGTCAGCCATTCCCCTCTCTCTGTCGGTCAGCTATTCCCCTCTCTCTGCCCTGTCAGCCATTCCCCTCTCCCTGTCGGTCAGCCATTCCCCCTCTCCCTGTCGGTCAGCTATTCCCCTCTCTCTGCCGGTCAGCCATTCCCCTCTCCCTGCCTCTCAGCCATTCCCCTCTCCCTGCCGGTCAGCCATTCCCCTCTCCCTGCCGGTCAGCCATTCCCCTCTCCCTGTCTGTCAGCCATTCCCCTCTCCCTGTCGGTCAGCCATTCCCCTCTCTCTGCCTGTCAGCCATTCCTCTCTCTCTGCCTGTCAGCCATTCCCCCTCTCCCTGTCGGTCAGCCATTCCCCTTTCCCTGTCGGTCAGCCATTCCCCTCTCCCTGTCGGTCAGCCATTCCCCTCTCCCTGCCTCTCAGCCATTCCCCTCTCCCTGTCGGTCAGCTATTCCCCTCTCTCTGACGGTCAGCTATTCCCCTCTCTCTGCCTGTCAGCCATTCCCCTCTCCCTGTCGGTCAGCCATTCCCCTCTCCCTGTCGGTCAGCTATTCCCCTCCCTCTGCCGGTCAGCCATTCCCCTCTCCCTGCCTCTCAGCCATTCCCCTCTCCCTGCAGGTCAGCCATTCCCCTCTCCCTGCCGGTCAGCCATTCCACTCTCCCTGTCTGTCAGCCATTCCCCTCTCCCTGTCGGTCAGCCATTCCCCTCTCTCTGCCTGTCAGCCATTCCCCTCTCCCTGTCGGTCAGCCATTCCCTTTCCCTGTCGGTCAGCCATTCCCCTTTCCCTGTCGGTCAGCCATTCCCCTCTCCCTGCCTCTCAGCCATTCCCCTCTCCCTGCCTGTCAGCCATTCCCCTCTCCCTGTCGGTCAGCTATTCCCCTCTCTCTGTCGGTCAGCTATTCCCCTCTCTCTGCCTGTCAGCCATTCCCCTCTCCCTGTCGGTCAGCCATTCCCCTCTCCCTGTCGGTCAGCTATTCCCCTCTCCCGGTCAGTCAGCCATTCCCCTCTCCCTGCCTGTCAGCCATTCCCCTCTCCCTGTCGGTCAGCTATTTCCCTCTCTCTGTCGGTCAGCTATTCCCCTCTCGCTGCCTGTCAGCCATTCCCCTCTCCCTGCCTGTCAGCCATTCCCCTCTCCCTGTCTGTCAGCCATTCACCTCTGCCTGCCTGTCAGCCATTCCCCTCTCCCTGCCGCTCAGCCATTCCCCTCTCCCTGTCGGTCAGCCATTCCCCTCTCCCGGTCGGTCAGCCATTCCCCTCTCCCTGTCTGTCAGCCATTCCCCTCTCCCTGCCTCTCAGCCATTCCCCTCTCCCTGCCTGTCAGCCATTCCCCTCTCCCTGTCGGTTAGCTATTCCCCTCTCTCTGTCGGTCAGCTATTCCCCTCTCTCTGCCTGTCAGCCATTCCGCTCTCCCTGTCGGTCAGCCTTCCCCTCTCCCTGTCGGTCAGCCATTCCCCTCTCCCTGTCGGTCAGCTATTCCCCTCTCCCGGTCGTGCAGCTATTCCCCTCTCTCTGCCTGTCAGCCATTCCCTCTCCCTGCCTCTCAGCCATTCCCCTCTCCCTGTCGGTCATCTATTCCCCTCTCCCGGTCGGTCAGCCATTCCCCTCTCCCTGTCTGTCAGCCATTCCCCTGTCCCTGCCTCTCAGCCATTCCCCTCTCCCTGCCTGTCAGCCATTCCCCTCTCCCTGTCGGTCAGCTATTCCCCTCTCTCTGCCTGTCAGCCATTCCCCTCTCTCTGCCTGTCAGCCATTCCCCTCTCCCTGTCGGTCAGCCTTCCCCTCTCCCTGTCGGTCAGCTATTCCCCTCTCTCTGTCGGTCAGCTATTCCACTCTCTCTGCCTGTCAGCTATTCCCCTCTTCCTGTCGGTCAGCTATTCCCCTCTCTCTGTCGGTCAGCTATTCCCCTCTCCCTGTCGGTCAGCCTTCCCCTCTCCCTGTCGGTCAGCCTTCCCCTCTCCCTGTCGGTCAGGTATTCCCCTCTCTCTGTCGGTCAGCTATTCCCCTCTCCCTGTCGGTCAGCCATTCCCATCTCCCTATCGGTCAGCCTTCCCCTCTCCCTGTCGGTCAGCTATTCCCCTCTCTCTGTCGGTCAGCCATTCCCCTCTCCCTGTCGGTCAGCCTTCCCATCTCCCTGTCGGTCAGCTATTCCCCTCTCTCCGTCGATCAGCCATTCCCTCTCCCTGCCTTTCAGCCATTCCCCTCTCTCTGCCTGTCAGCCATTCCCCTCTCCCTGTCGGTCAGCTATTCCCCACACTCTGTCGGTCAGCTATTCCCCTCTCTCTGTCGGTCAGCTATTCCCCTCTCCCTGTCGGTCAGCCATTCCCATCTCCCTATCGGTCAGCCTTCCCCTCTCCCTGTCGGTCAGCTATTCCCCTCTCACTGTCGGTCAGCCATTCCCCTCTCCCTGTCGGTCAGCCTTCCCATCTCCCTGTCGGTCAGCTATTCCCCTCTCTCTGTCGGTCAGCTATTCCCCTCTCTCTGCCTGTCAGCCATTCCGCTCTCCCTGTCGGTCAGCCTTCCCCTCTCCCTGTCGGTCAGCCATTCCCCTCTCCCTGTCGGTCAGCTATTCCCCTCTCCCGGTCGTGCAGCTATTCCCCTCTCTCTGCCTGTCAGCCATTCCCTCTCCCTGCCTCTCAGCCATTCCCCTCTCCCTGTCGGTCATCTATTCCCCTCTCCCTGTCGGTCAGCCATTCCCCTCACCCTGCCTCTCAGCCATTCCCCTCTCCCTGCCAGTCAGCCATTCCCCTCTCCCTGTCGGTCAGCTATTCCCCTCTCTCTGTCGGTCAGCTATTCCACTCTCTCTGTCTGTCAGCCATTCCCCTCTCCCTGTCGGTCAGCCATTCCCCTCTCCCTGTCGGTCAGCTATTCCCCTCTCTCTGCCGGTCAGCCATTCCCCTCTCCCTGCCTCTCAGCCATTCTCCTCTCCCTGCCGGTCAGCCATTCCCCTCTCCCTGCCGGTCAGCCATTCCCCTCTCCCTGTCTGTCAGCCATTCTCCTCTCCCTGTCGGTCAGCCATTCCCCTCTCTCTGCCTGTCAGCCATTCCCCTCTCCCTGTCGGTCAGCCATTCCCTTTACCTGTCGGTCAGCCATTCCCCTCTCCCTGTCGGTCAGCCATTCCCCTCTCCCTGCCTCTCAGCCATTCCCCTCTCCCTGCCTGTCAGCCATTCAGCTCTCCCTGTCGGTCATCTATTCCCCTCTCCCGGTCGGTCAGCCATTCCCCTCTCCCTGTCTGTCAGCCATTCCCCTGTCCCTGCCTCTCAGCCATTCCCCTCTCCCTGCCTGTCAGCCATTCCCCTCTCCCTGTCGGTCAGCTATTCCCCTCTCTCTGCCTGTCAGCCATTCCCCTCTCTCTGCCTGTCAGCCATTCCCCTCTCCCTGTCGGTCAGCCTTCCCCTCTCCCTGTCGGTCAGCTATTCCCCTCTCTCTGTCGGTCAGCTATTCCACTCTCTCTGCCTGTCAGCTATTCCCCTCTTCCTGTCGGTCAGCTATTCCCCTCTCTCTGTCGGTCAGCTATTCCCCTCTCCCTGTCGGTCAGCCTTCCCCTCTCCCTGTCGGTCAGCCTTCCCCTCTCCCTGTCGGTCAGGTATTCCCCTCTCTCTGTCGGTCAGCTATTCCCCTCTCCCTGTCGGTCAGCCATTCCCATCTCCCTATCGGTCAGCCTTCCCCTCTCCCTGTCGGTCAGCTATTCCCCTCTCTCTGTCGGTCAGCCATTCCCCTCTCCCTGTCGGTCAGCCTTCCCATCTCCCTGTCGGTCAGCTATTCCCCTCTCTCCGTCGATCAGCCATTCCCTCTCCCTGCCTTTCAGCCATTCCCCTCTCTCTGCCTGTCAGCCATTCCCCTCTCCCTGTCGGTCAGCTATTCCCCACTCTCTGTCGGTCAGCTATTCCCCTCTCTCTGTCGGTCAGCTATTCCCCTCTCCCTGTCGGTCAGCCATTCCCCTCTCCCTGTCGGTCAGCCTTCCCATCTCCCTGTCGGTCAGCTATTCCCCTCTCTCCGTCGATCAGCCATTCCCTCTCCCTGCCTTTCAGCCATTCCCCTCTCTCTGCCTGTCAGCCATTCCCCTCTCCCTGTCGGTCAGCTATTCCCCTCTCTCTGTCGGTCAGCTATTCCCCTCTCCCTGTCGGTCAGCCTTCCCCTCTCCCTGTCGGTCAGCATTCCCCTCTCCCTGTCGGTCAGGTATTCCCCTCTCTCTGTCGGTCAGCTATTCCCCTCTCCCTGTCGGTCAGCCATTCCCATCTCCCTATCGTTCAGCCTTCCCCTCTCCCTGTCGGTCAGCTATTCCCCTCTCTCTGTCGGTCAGCCATTCCCCTCTCCCTGTCGGTCAGCCTTCCCATCTCCCTGTCGGTCAGCTATTCCCCTCTCTCTGTCGGTCAGCCATTCCCTCTCCCTGCCTCTCAGCCATTCCCCTCTCTCTGCCTGTCAGCCATTCCCCTCTCCCTGTCGGTCAGCTATTCCCCACTCTCTGTCGGTCAGCTATTCCCCTCTCTCTGTCGGTCAGCTATTCCCCTCTCCCTGTCGGTCAGCTATTCCCATGTCCCTATCGGTCAGCCTTCCCCTCTCCCTGTCGGTCAGCTATTCCCCTCTCTCTGTCGGTCAGCCATTCCCCTCTCCCTGTCGGTCAGCCTTCCCCTCTCTCTGCCTGTCAGCCATTCCCCTCTCCCTGTCGGTCAGCCATTCCCCTTTCCCTGTCGGTCAGCCATTCCCCTCTCCCTGTCCGTCAGCCATTCCCCTCTCCCTGCCTCAGCCATTCCCCTCTCCCTGCCAGTCAGCCATTCCCCTCTCCCTGTCGGTCAGCTATTCCCCTCTCTCTGTCGGTCAGCTATTCCCCTCTCTCTGCCTGTCAGCCATTCCCCTCTCCCTGTCGGTCAGCCATTCCCCTCTCCCTGTCGGTCAGCTATTTCCCTCTCTCTGCCGGTCAGCCATTCCCCTCTCCCTGCCTCTCAGCCATTCCCCTCTCCCTGCCGGTCAGCCATTCCCCTCTCCCTGCCGGTCAGCCATTCCCCTCTCCCTGTATGTCAGCCATTCCCCTCTCCCTGTCGGTCAGCCTTCCCCTCTCCCTGTCGGTCAGGTATTCCCCTCTCTCTGTCGGTCAGCTATTCCCCTCTCCCTGTCGGTCAGCCATTCCCATCTCCCTATCGGTCAGCCTTCCCCTCTCCCTGTCGGTCAGCTATTCCCCTCTCTCTGTCGGTCAGCCATTCCCCTCTCCCTGTCGGTCAGCCTTCCCATCTCCCTGTCGGTCAGCTATTCCCCTCTCTCTGTCGGTCAGCCATTCCCTCTCCCTGCCTCTCAGCCATTCCCCTCTCTCTGCCTGTCAGCCATTCCCCTCTCCCTGTCGGTCAGCTATTCCCCACTCTCTGTCGGTCAGCTATTCCCCTCTCTCTGTCGGTCAGCTATTCCCCTCTCCCTGTCGGTCAGCCATTCCCATGTCCCTATCGGTCAGCCTTCCTCTCTCCCTGTCGGTCAGCTATTCCCCTCTCTCTGTCGGTCAGCCATTCCCCTCTCCCTGTCGGTCAGCCTTCCCATCTCCCTGTCGGTCAGCTATTCCCCTCTCTCTGTCGTTCAGCTATTCCCCTCTCTCTGCCTCTCAGCCATTCCCCTCTCCCTGCCTGTCAGCCATTCCCCTCTCCCTGCCGGTCAGCCATACCCCTCTCCCTGTCTGTCAGCCATTCCCCTCTCCCTGTCGGTCAGCCATTCCCCTCTCTCTGCCTGTCAGCCATTCCCCTCTCCCTGTTGGTCAGCCATTCCCCTTTCCCTGTCGGTCAGCCATTCCCCTCTCCCTGTCGGTCAGCCATTCCCCTCTCCCTGCCTCTCAGCCATTCCCCTACCCTGCCAGTCAGCCATTCCCATCTCCCTGTCGGTCAGCTATTCCACTCTCTCTGTCGGTCAGCTATTCCCCTCTCTCTGCCTGTCAGCCATTCCCCTCTCCCTGTCGGTCAGCCATTCCCCTCTCCCTGTCGGTCAGCTATTCCCCTCTCTCTGCCGGTCAGCCATTCCCCTCTCCCTGCCTCTCAGCCATTCCCCTCTCCCTGCCGGTCAGCCATTCCCCTCTCCCTGCCGGTCAGCCATTCCCCAATCCCTGTCTGTCAGCCATTCCCCTCTCCCTGTCGGTCAGCCATTCCCCTCTCTCTGCCTGTCAGCCATTCCCCTCTCTCTGCCTGTCAGCCATTCCCCTCTCCCTGTCGGTCAGCCATTCCCCTTTCCCTGTCGGTCAGCCATTCCCCTCTCCCTGTCGGTCAGCCATTCCCCTCTCCCTGCCTCTCAGCCATTCCCCTCTCCCTGCCAGTCAGCCATTCCCCTCTCCCTGTCGGTCAGCTATTCCCCTCTCTCTGTCGGTCAGCTATTCCCCTCTCTCTGCCTGTCAGCCATTCCCCTCTCCCTGTCGGTCAGCCATTCCCCTCTCTCTGTCGGTCAGCTATTCCCCTCTCTCTGCCTGTCAGCCATTCCCCTCTCCCTGTCGGTCAGCCATTCCCCTCTCCCTGTCGGTCAGCTATTCCCCTCTCTCTGCCGGTCAGCCATTCCCCTCTCCCTGCCTCTCAGCCATTCCCCTCTCCCTGCCGGTCAGCCATTCCCCTCTCCCTGCCGGTCAGCCATTCCCCTCTCCCTGTCTGTCAGCCATTCCCCTCTCCCTGTCGGTCAGCCATACCCCTCTCTCTGCCTGTCAGCCATTCCTCTCTCTCTGCCTGTCAGCCATTCCCCTCTCCCTGTCGGTCAGCCATTCCCCTTTCCCTGTCGGTCAGCCATTCCCCTCTCCCTGTCGGTCAGCCATTCCCCTCTCCCTGCCTCTCAGCCATTCCCCTCTCCCTGTCGGTCAGCTATTCCCCTCTCTCTGACGGTCAGCTATTCCCCTCTCTCTGCCTGTCAGCCATTCCCCTCTCCCTGTCGGTCAGCCATTCCCCTCTCCCTGTCGGTCAGCTATTCCCCTCCCTCTGCCGGTCAGCCATTCCCCTCTCCCTGCCTCTCAGCCATTCCCCTCTCCCTGCAGGTCAGCCATTCCCCTCTCCCTGCCGGTTAGCCATTCCACTCTCCCTGTCTGTCAGCCATTCCCCTCTCCCTGTCGGTCAGCCATTCCCCTCTCTCTGCCTGTCAGCCATTCCCCTCTCCCTGTCGGTCAGCCATTCCCTTTCCCTGTCGGTCAGCCATTCCCCTCTCCCTGTCGGTCAGCCATTCCCCTCTCCCTGCCTCTCAGCCATTCCCCTCTCCCTGCCTGTCAGCCATTCCCCTCTCCCTGCCTGTCAGCCATTCCCCTCTCCCTGTCGGTCAGCTATTTCCCTCTCTCTGTCGGTCAGCTATTCCCCTCTCGCTGCCTGTCAGCCATTCCCCTCTCCCTGCCTGTCAGCTATTCCCCTCTCTCTGTCGGTCAGCTATTCCCCTCTCTCTGCCTGTCAGCCATTCCCCTCTCCCTGTCGGTCAGCCATTCCCCTCTCCCTGTCGGTCAGCTATTCCCCTCTCCCGGTCAGTCAGCCATTCCCCTCTCCCTGCCTGTCAGCCATTCCCCTCTCCCTGTCGGTCAGCTATTTCCCTCTCTCTGTCGGTCAGCTATTCCCCTCTCGCTGCCTGTCAGCCATTCCCCTCTCCCTGCATGTCAGCCATTCCCCTCTCCCTGTCTGTCAGCCATTCCCCTCTGCCTGCCTGTCAGCCATTCCCCTCTCCCTGCCGCTCAGCCATTCCCCTCTCCCTGTCGGTCAGCCATTCCCCTCTCCCGGTCGGTCAGCCATTCCCCTCTCCCTGTCTGTCAGCCATTCCCCTCTCCCTGCCTCTCAGCCATTCCCCTCTCCCTGCCTGTCAGCCATACCCCTCTCCCTGTCGGTTAGCTATTCCCCTCTCTCTGTCGGTCAGCTATTCCCCTCTCTCTGCCTGTCAGCCATTCCGCTCTCCCTGTCGGTCAGCCTTCCCCTCTCCCTGTCGGTCAGCCATTCCCCTCTCCCTGTCGGTCAGCTATTCCCCTCTCCCGGTCGTGCAGCTATTCCCCTCTCTCTGCCTGTCAGCCATTCCCTCTCCCTGCCTCTCAGCCATTCCCCTCTCCCTGTCGGTCATCTATTCCCCTCTCCCGGTCGGTCAGCCATTCCCCTCTCCCTGTCTGTCAGCCATTCCCCTGTCCCTGCCTCTCAGCCATTCCCCTCTCCCTGCCTGTCAGCCATTCCCCTCTCCCTGTCGGTCAGCTATTCCCCTCTCTCTGCCTGTCAGCCATTCCCCTCTCTCTGCCTGTCAGCCATTCCCCTCTCCCTGTCGGTCAGCCTTCCCCTCTCCCTGTCGGTCAGCTATTCCCCTCTCTCTGTCGGTCAGCTATTCCACTCTCTCTGCCTGTCAGCTATTCCCCTCTTCCTGTCGGTCAGCTATTCCCCTCTCTCTGTCGGTCAGCTATTCCCCTCTCCCTGTCGGTCAGCCTTCCCCTCTCCCTGTCGGTCAGCCTTCCCCTCTCCCTGTCGGTCAGGTATTCCCCTCTCTCTGTCGGTCAGCTATTCCCCTCTCCCTGTCGGTCAGCCATTCCCATCTCCCTATCGGTCAGCCTTCCCCTCTCCCTGTCGGTCAGCTATTCCCCTCTCTCTGTCGGTCAGCCATTCCCCTCTCCCTGTCGGTCAGCCTTCCCATCTCCCTGTCGGTCAGCTATTCCCCTCTCTCCGTCGATCAGCCATTCCCTCTCCCTGCCTTTCAGCCATTCCCCTCTCTCTGCCTGTCAGCCATTCCCCTCTCCCTGTCGGTCAGCTATTCCCCACTCTCTGTCGGTCAGCTATTCCCCTCTCTCTGTCGGTCAGCTATTCCCCTCTCCCTGTCGGTCAGCCATTCCCATCTCCCTATCGGTCAGCCTTCCCCTCTCCCTGTCGGTCAGCTATTCCCCTCTCACTGTCGGTCAGCCATTCCCCTCTCCCTGTCGGTCAGCCTTCCCATCTCCCTGTCGGTCAGCTATTCCCCTCTCTCTGTCGGTCAGCTATTCCCCTCTCTCTGCCTGTCAGCCATTCCGCTCTCCCTGTCGGTCAGCCTTCCCCTCTCCCTGTCGGTCAGCCATTCCCCTCTCCCTGTCGGTCAGCTATTCCCCTCTCCCGGTCGTGCAGCTATTCCCCTCTCTCTGCCTGTCAGCCATTCCCTCTCCCTGCCTCTCAGCCATTCCCCTCTCCCTGTCGGTCATCTATTCCCCTCTCCCTGTCGGTCAGCCATTCCCCTCACCCTGCCTCTCAGCCATTCCCCTCTCCCTGCCAGTCAGCCATTCCCCTCTCCCTGTCGGTCAGCTATTCCCCACTCTCTGTCGGTCAGCTATTCCCCTCTCTCTGTCGGTCAGCTATTCCCCTCTCCCTGTCGGTCAGCCATTCCCCTCTCCCTGTCGGTCAGCCTTCCCATCTCCCTGTCGGTCAGCTATTCCCCTCTCTCCGTCGATCAGCCATTCCCTCTCCCTGCCTTTCAGCCATTCCCCTCTCTCTGCCTGTCAGCCATTCCCCTCTCCCTGTCGGTCAGCTATTCCCCACTCTCTGTCGGACAGCTATTCCCCTCTCTCTGTCGGTCAGCTATTCCCCTCTCTCTGTCGGTCAGCTATTCCCCTCTCCCTGTCGGTCAGCCATTCCCATCTCCCTATCGGTCAGCCTTCCCCTCTCCCTGTCGGTCAGCTATTCCCCTCTCCCTGTCGGTCAGCCATTCCCCTCTCCCTGTCGGTCAGCTATTCCCCTCTCCCGGTCGTGCAGCTATTCCCCTCTCTCTGCCTGTCAGCCATTCCCTCTCCCTGCCTCTCAGCCATTCCCCTCTCCCTGTCGGTCATCTATTCCCCTCTCCCTGTCGGTCAGCCATTCCCCTCACCCTGCCTCTCAGCCATTCCCCTCTCCCTGCCAGTCAGCCATTCCCCTCTCCCTGTCGGTCAGCTATTCCCCTCTCTCTGTCGGTCAGCTATTCCACTCTCTCTGTCTGTCAGCCATTCCCCTCTCCCTGTCGGTCAGCCATTCCCCTCTCCCTGTCTGTCAGCTATTCCCCTCTCTCTGCCGGTCAGCCATTCCCCTCTCCCTGCCTCTCAGCCATTCTCCTCTCCCTGCCGGTCAGCCATTCCCCTCTCCCTGCCGGTCAGCCATTCCCCTCTCCCTGTCTGTCAGCCATTCTCCTCTCCCTGTCGGTCAGCCATTCCTCTCTCTCTGCCTGTCAGCCATTCCCCTCTCCCTGTCGGTCAGCCATTCCCTTTCCCTGTCGGTCAGCCATTCCCCTCTCCCTGTCGGTCAGCCATTCCCCTCTCCCTGCCTCTCAGCCATTCCCCTCTCACTGCCTGTCAGCCATTCCCCTCTCCCTGTCGGTCAGCTATTCCCCTCTCTCTGTCGGTCAGCTATTCCCCTCTCTCTGCCTGTCAGCCATTCCCCTCTCCCTGTCGGTCAGCTACTCCCCTCTCCCGGTCAGTCAGCCATTCCCCTCTCCCTGCCTGTCAGCCATTCCCCTCTCCCTGTCGGTCAGCTATTTCCCTCTCTCTTTCGGTCAGCTATTCCCCTCTCGCTGCCTGTCAGCCAATCCCCTCTCCCTGCCTGTCAGCCATTCCCCTCTCCCTGTCTGTCAGCCATTCCCCTCTGCCTGCCTGTCAGCCATTCCCCTCTCCCTGCCGCTCAGCCATTCCCCTCTCCCTGTCGGTCAGCCATTCCCCTCTCCCGGTCGGTCAGCCATTCCCCTCTCCCTGTCTGTCAGCCATTCCCCTCTCCCTGCCTCTCAGCCATTCCCCTCTTCCTGCCTGTCAGCCATTCCCCTCTCCCTGTCGGTTAGCTATTCCCCTCTCTCTGTCGGTCAGCTATTCCCCTCTCCCTGTCGGTCAGCCTTCCCCTCTCCCTGTCGGTCAGCCTTCCCCTCTCCCTGCCTCTCAGCCATTCCCCTCTCCCTGTCGGTCAGCTATTCCCCTCTCTCTGACGGTCAGCTATTCCCCTCTCTCTGCCTGTCAGCCATTCCCCTCTCCCTGTCGGTCAGCCATTCCCCTCTCCCTGTCGGTCAGCTATTCCCCTCTCTCTGCCGGTCAGCCATTCCCCTCTCCCTGCCTCTCAGCCATTCCCCTCTCCCTGCAGGTCAGCCATTCCCCTCTCCCTGCCGGTCAGCCATTCCCCTCTCCCTGTCTGTCAGCCATTCCCCTCTCCCTGTCGGTCAGCCATTCCCCTCTCTCTGCCTGTCAGCCATTCCCCTCTCCCTGTCGGTCAGCCATTCCCTTTCCCTGTCGGTCAGCCATTCCCCTCTCCCTGTCGGTCAGCCATTCCCCTCTCCCTGCCTCTCAGCCATTCCCCTCTCCCTGCCTGTCAGCCATTCCCCTCTCCCTGTCGGTCAGCTATTCCCCTCTCTCTGTCGGTCAGCTATTCCCCTCTCTCTGCCTGTCAGCCATTCCCCTCTCCCTGTCGGTCAGCCATTCCCCTCTCCCTGTCGGTCAGCTATTCCCCTCTCCCGATCAGTCAGCCATTCCCCTCTCCCTGCCTGTCAGCCATTCCCCTCTCCCTGTCGGTCAGCTATTTCCCTCTCTCTGTCGGTCAGCTATTCCCCTCTCGCTGCCTGTCAGCCATTCCCCTCTCCCTGCCTGTCAGCCATTCCCCTCTCCCTGTCTGTCAGCCATTCCCCTCTGCCTGCCTGTCAGCCATTCCCCTCTCCCTGCCGCTCAGCCATTCCCCTCTCCCTGTCGGTCAGCCATTCCCCTCTCCCGGTCGGTCAGCCATTCCCCTCTCCCTGTCTGTCAGCCATTCCCCTCTCCCTGCCTCTCAGCCATTCCCCTCTCCCTGCCTGTCAGCCATTCCCCTCTCCCTGTCGGTTAGCTATTCCCCTCTCTCTGTCGGTCAGCTATTCCCCTCTCTCTGCCTGTCAGCCATTCCGCTCTCCCTGTCGGTCAGCCTTCCCCTCTCCCTGTCGGTCAGCCATTCCCCTCTCCCTGTCGGTCAGCTATTCCCCTCTCCCGGTCGTGCAGCTATTCCCCTCTCTCTGCCTGTCAGCCATTCCCTCTCCCTGCCTCTCAGCCATTCCCCTCTCCCTGTCGGTCATCTATTCCCCTCTCCCGGTCGGTCAGCCATTCCCCTCTCCCTGTCTGTCAGCCATTCCCCTGTCCCTGCCTCTCAGCCATTCCCCTCTCCCTGCCTGTCAGCCATTCCCCTCTCCCTGTCGGTCAGCTATTCCCCTCTCTCTGCCTGTCAGCCATTCCCCTCTCTCTGCCTGTCAGCCATTCCCCTCTCCCTGTCGGTCAGCCTTCCCCTCTCCCTGTCGGTCAGCTATTCCCCTCTCTCTGTCGGTCAGCTATTCCACTCTCTATGCCTGTCAGCTATTCCCCTCTTCCTGTCGGTCAGCTATTCCCCTCTCTCTGTCGGTCAGCTATTCCCCTCTCCCTGTCGGTCAGCCTTCCCCTCTCCCTGTCGGTCAGCCTTCCCCTCTCTCTGCCTGTCAGCCATTCCCCTCTCTCTGCCTGTCAGCCATTCCCCTCTCCCTGTCGGTCAGCCTTCCCCTCTCCCTGTCGGTCAGCTATTCCCCTCTCTCTGTCGGTCAGCTATTCCACTCTCTATGCCTGTCAGCTATTCCCCTCTTCCTGTCGGTCAGCTATTCCCCTCTCTCTGTCGGTCAGCTATTCCCCTCTCCCTGTCGGTCAGCCATTCCCATCTCCCTATCGGTCAGCCTTCCCCTCTCCCTGTCGGTCAGCTATTCCCCTCTCTCTGTCGGTCAGCCATTCCACTCTCCCTGTCGGTCAGCCTTCCCATCTCCCTGTCGGTCAGCTATTCCCCTCTCTCCGTCGATCAGCCATTCCCTCTCCCTGCCTCTCAGCCATTCCCCTCTCTCTGCCTGTCAGCCATTCCCCTCTCCCTGTCGGTCAGCCATTCCCCTCTCTCTGCCGGTCAGCCATTCCCCTCTCCCTGTCGGTCAGCCTTCCCATCTCCCTGTCGGTCAGCTATTCCCCTCTCTCCGTCGATCAGCCATTCCCTCTCCCTGCCTCTCAGCCATTCCCCTCTCTCTGCCTGTCAGCCATTCCCCTCTCTCTGCCTGTCAGCCATTCCCCTCTCTCTGCCTGTCAGCCATTCCCCTCTCCCTGTCGGTCAGCCTTCCCCTCTCCCTGTCGGTCAGCTATTCCCCTCTCTCTGTCGGTCAGCTATTCCACTCTCTATGCCTGTCAGCTATTCCCCTCTTCCTGTCGGTTAGCTATTCCCCTCTCTCTGTCGGTCAGCTATTCCCCTCTCCCTGTCGGTCAGCCATTCCCATCTCCCTATCGGTCAGCCTTCCCCTCTCCCTGTCGGTCAGCTATTCCCCTCTCTCTGTCGGTCAGCCATTCCCCTCTCCCTGCCTGTCAGCCATTCCCCTCTCCCTGTCGGTCAGCCATTCCCTTTCCCTGTCGGTCAGCCATTCCCCTCTCCCTGTCGGTCAGCCATTCCCCTCTCCCTGCCTCTCAGCCATTCCCCTCTCCCTGCCTGTCAGCCATTCCCCTCTCCCTGTCGGTCAGCTATTCCCCTCTCTCTGTCGGTCAGCTATTCCCCTCTCTCTGCCTGTCAGCCATTCCCCTCTCCCTGTCGGTCAGCCATTCCCCTCTCCCTGTCGGTCAGCTATTCCCCTCTCCCGATCAGTCAGCCATTCCCCTCTCCCTGCCTGTCAGCCATTCCCCTCTCCCTGTCGGTCAGCTATTTCCCTCTCTCTGTCGGTCAGCTATTCCCCTCTCGCTGCCTGTCAGCCATTCCCCTCTCCCTGCCTGTCAGCCATTCCCCTCTCCCTGTTTGTCAGCCATTCCCCTCTGCCTGCCTGTCAGCCATTCCCCTCTCCCTGCCGCTCAGCCATTCCCCTCTCCCTGTCGGTCAGCCATTCCCCTCTCCCGGTCGGTCAGCCATTCCCCTCTCCCTGTCTGTCAGCCATTCCCCTCTCCCTGCCTCTCAGCCATTCCCCTCTCCCTGCCTGTCAGCCATTCCCCTCTCCCTGTCGGTTAGCTATTCCCCTCTCTCTGTCGGTCAGCTATTCCCCTCTCTCTGCCTGTCAGCCATTCCGCTCTCCCTGTCGGTCAGCCTTCCCCTCTCCCTGTCGGTCAGCCATTCCCCTCTCCCTGTCGGTCAGCTATTCCCCTCTCCCGGTCGTGCAGCTATTCCCCTCTCTCTGCCTGTCAGCCATTCCCTCTCCCTGCCTCTCAGCCATTCCGCTCTCCCTGTCGGTCATCTATTCCCCTCTCCCGGTCGGTCAGCCATTCCCCTCTCCCTGTCTGTCAGCCATTCCCCTGTCCCTGCCTGTCAGCCAATCCCCTCTCCCTGCCTGTCAGCCATTCCCCTCTCCCTGTCTGTCAGCCATTCCCCTCTGCCTGCCTGTCAGCCATTCCCCTCTCCCTGCCGCTCAGCCATTCCCCTCTCCCTGTCGGTCAGCCATTCCCCTCTCCCGGTCGGTCAGCCATTCCCCTCTCCCTGTCTGTCAGCCATTCCCCTCTCCCTGCCTCTCAGCCATTCCCCTCTTCCTGCCTGTCAGCCATTCCCCTCTCCCTGTCGGTTAGCTATTCCCCTCTCTCTGTCGGTCAGCTATTCCCCTCTCCCTGTCGGTCAGCCTTCCCCTCTCCCTGTCGGTCAGCCTTCCCCTCTCCCTGCCTCTCAGCCATTCCCCTCTCCCTGTCGGTCAGCTATTCCCCTCTCTCTGACGGTCAGCTATTCCCCTCTCTCTGCCTGTCAGCCAATCCCCCTCTCCCTGTCGGTCAGCCATTCCCCTCTCCCTGTCGGTCAGCTATTCCCCTCTCTCTGCCGGTCAGCCATTCCCCTCTCCCTGCCTCTCAGCCATTCCCCTCTCCCTGCAGGTCAGCCATTCCCCTCTCCCTGCCGGTCAGCCATTCCCCTCTCCCTGTCTGTCAGCCATTCCCCTCTCCCTGTCGGTCAGCCATTCCCCTCTCTCTGCCTGTCAGCCATTCCCCTCTCCCTGTCGGTCAGCCATTCCCTTTCCCTGTCGGTCAGCCATTCCCCTCTCCCTGTCGGTCAGCCATTCCCCTCTCCCTGCCTCTCAGCCATTCCCCTCTCCCTGCCTGTCAGCCATTCCCCTCTCCCTGTCGGTCAGCTATTCCCCTCTCTCTGTCGGTCAGCTATTACCCTCTCTCTGCCTGTCAGCCATTCCCCTCTCCCTGTCGGTCAGCCATTCCCCTCTCCCTGTCGGTCAGCTATTCCCCTCTCCCGATCAGCCAGCCATTCCCCTCTCCCTGCCTGTCAGCCATTCCCCTCTCCCTGTCGGTCAGCTATTTCCCTCTCTCTGTCGGTCAGCTATTCCCCTCTCGCTGCCTGTCAGCCATTCCCCTCTCCCTGCCTGTCAGCCATTCCCCTCTCCCTGTCTGTCAGCCATTCCCCTCTGCCTGCCTGTCAGCCATTCCCCTCTCCCTGCCGCTCAGCCATTCCCCTCTCCCTGTCGGTCAGCCATTCCCCTCTCCCGGTCGGTCAGCCATTCCCCTCTCCCTGTCTGTCAGCCATTCCCCTCTCCCTGCCTCTCAGCCATTCCCCTCTCCCTGCCTGTCAGCCATTCCCCTCTCCCTGTCGGTTAGCTATTCCCCTCTCTCTGTCGGTCAGCTATTCCCCTCTCTCTGCCTGTCAGCCATTCCGCTCTCCCTGTCGGTCAGCCTTCCCCTCTCCCTGTCGGTCAGCCATTCCCCTCTCCCTGTCGGTCAGCTATTCCCCTCTCCCGGTCGTGCAGCTATTCCCCTCTCTCTGCCTGTCAGCCATTCCCTCTCCCTGCCTCTCAGCCATTCCCCTCTCCCTGTCGGTCATCTATTCCCCTCTCCCGGTCGGTCAGCCATTCCCCTCTCCCTGTCTGTCAGCCATTCCCCTGTCCCTGCCTCTCAGCCATTCCCCTCTCCCTGCCTGTCAGCCATTCCCCTCTCCCTGTCGGTCAGCTATTCCCCTCTCTCTGCCTGTCAGCCATTCCCCTCTCTCTGCCTGTCAGCCATTCCCCTCTCCCTGTCGGTCAGCCTTCCCCTCTCCCTGTCGGTCAGCTATTCCCCTCTCTCTGTCGGTCAGCTATTCCACTCTCTATGCCTGTCAGCTATTCCCCTCTTCCTGTCGGTCAGCTATTCCCCTCTCTCTGTCGGTCAGCTATTCCCCTCTCCCTGTCGGTCAGCCTTCCCCTCTCCCTGTCGGTCAGCCTTCCCCTCTCTCTGCCTGTCAGCCATTCCCCTCTCTCTGCCTGTCAGCCATTCCCCTCTCCCTGTCGGTCAGCCTTCCCCTCTCCCTGTCGGTCAGCTATTCCCCTCTCTCTGTCGGTCAGCTATTCCACTCTCTATGCCTGTCAGCTATTCCCCTCTTCCTGTCGGTCAGCTATTCCCCTCTCTCTGTCGGTCAGCTATTCCCCTCTCCCTGTCGGTCAGCCATTCCCATCTCCCTATCGGTCAGCCTTCCCCTCTCCCTGTCGGTCAGCTATTCCCCTCTCTCTGTCGGTCAGCCATTCCCCTCTCCCTGTCGGTCAGCCTTCCCATCTCCCTGTCGGTCAGCTATTCCCCTCTCTCCGTCGATCAGCCATTCCCTCTCCCTGCCTCTCAGCCATTCCCCTCTCTCTGCCTGTCAGCCATTCCCCTCTCCCTGTCGGTCAGCCATTCCCCTCTCTCTGCCGGTCAGCCATTCCCCTCTCCCTGTCGGTCAGCCTTCCCATCTCCCTGTCGGTCAGCTATTCCCCTCTCTCCGTCGATCAGCCATTCCCTCTCCCTGCCTCTCAGCCATTCCCCTCTCTCTGCCTGTCAGCCATTCCCCTCTCTCTGCCTGTCAGCCATTCCCCTCTCTCTGCCTGTCAGCCATTCCCCTCTCCCTGTCGGTCAGCCTTCCCCTCTCCCTGTCGGTCAGCTATTCCCCTCTCTCTGTCGGTCAGCTATTCCACTCTCTATGCCTGTCAGCTATTCCCCTCTTCCTGTCGGTCAGCTATTCCCCTCTCTCTGTCGGTCAGCTATTCCCCTCTCCCTGTCGGTCAGCCATTCCCATCTCCCTATCGGTCAGCCTTCCCCTCTCCCTGTCGGTCAGCTATTCCCCTCTCTCTGTCGGTCAGCCATTCCCCTCTCCCTGCCTGTCAGCCATTCCCCTCTCCCTGTCGGTCAGCCATTCCCTTTCCCTGTCGGTCAGCCATTCCCCTCTCCCTGTCGGTCAGCCATTCCCCTCTCCCTGCCTCTCAGCCATTCCCCTCTCCCTGCCTGTCAGCCATTCCCCTCTCCCTGTCGGTCAGCTATTCCCCTCTCTCTGTCGGTCAGCTATTCCCCTCTCTCTGCCTGTCAGCCATTCCCCTCTCCCTGTCGGTCAGCCATTCCCCTCTCCCTGTCGGTCAGCTATTCCCCTCTCCCGATCAGTCAGCCATTCCCCTCTCCCTGCCTGTCAGCCATTCCCCTCTCCCTGTCGGTCAGCTATTTCCCTCTCTCTGTCGGTCAGCTATTCCCCTCTCGCTGCCTGTCAGCCATTCCCCTCTCCCTGCCTGTCAGCCATTCCCCTCTCCCTGTTTGTCAGCCATTCCCCTCTGCCTGCCTGTCAGCCATTCCCCTCTCCCTGCCGCTCAGCCATTCCCCTCTCCCTGTCGGTCAGCCATTCCCCTCTCCCGGTCGGTCAGCCATTCCCCTCTCCCTGTCTGTCAGCCATTCCCCTCTCCCTGCCTCTCAGCCATTCCCCTCTCCCTGCCTGTCAGCCATTCCCCTCTCCCTGTCGGTTAGCTATTCCCCTCTCTCTGTCGGTCAGCTATTCCCCTCTCTCTGCCTGTCAGCCATTCCGCTCTCCCTGTCGGTCAGCCTTCCCCTCTCCCTGTCGGTCAGCCATTCCCCTCTCCCTGTCGGTCAGCTATTCCCCTCTCCCGGTCGTGCAGCTATTCCCCTCTCTCTGCCTGTCAGCCATTCCCTCTCCCTGCCTCTCAGCCATTCCGCTCTCCCTGTCGGTCATCTATTCCCCTCTCCCGGTCGGTCAGCCATTCCCCTCTCCCTGTCTGTCAGCCATTCCCCTGTCCCTGCCTCTCAGCCATTCCCCTCTCCCTGCCTGTCAGCCATTCCCCTCTCCCTGTCGGTCAGCTATTCCCCTCTCTCTGCCTGTCAGCCATTCCCCTCTCTCTGCCTGTCAGCCATTCCCCTCTCCCTGTCGGTCAGCCTTCCCCTCTCCCTGTCGGTCAGCTATTCCCCTCTCTCTGTCGGTCAGCTATTCCACTCTCTCTGCCTGTCAGCTATTCCCCTCTTCCTGTCGGACAGCTATTCCCCTCTCTCTGTCGGTCAGCTATTCCCCTCTCCCTGTCGGTCAGCCTTCCCCTCTCCCTGTCGGTCAGCCTTCCCCTCTCTCTGCCTGTCAGGCATTCCCCTCTCTCTGCCTGTCAGCCATTCCCCTCTCCCTGTCGGTCAGCCTTCCCCTCTCCCTGTCGGTCAGCTATTCCCCTCTCTCTGTCGGTCAGCTATTCCACTCTCTATGCCTGTCAGCTATTCCCCTCTTCCTGTCGGTCAGCTATTCCCCTCTCTCTGTCGGTCAGCTATTCCCCTCTCCCTGTCGGTCAGCCATTCCCATCTCCCTATCGGTCAGCCTTCCCCTCTCCCTGTCGGTCAGCTATTCCCCTCTCTCTGTCGGTCAGCCATTCCCCTCTCCCTGTCGGTCAGCCTTCCCATCTCCCTGTCGGTCAGCTATTCCCCTCTCTCCGTCGATCAGCCATTCCCTCTCCCTGCCTCTCAGCCATTCCCCTCTCTCTGCCTGTCAGCCATTCCCCTCTCCCTGTCGGTCAGCCATTCCCCTCTCTCTGCCTGTCAGCCATTCCCCTCTCTCTGCCTGTCAGCCATTCCCCTCTCCCTGTCGGTCAGCCTTCCCCTCTCCCTGTCGGTCAGCTATTCCCCTCTCTCTGTCGGTCAGCTATTCCACTCTCTCTGCCTGTCAGCTATTCCCCTCTTCCTGTCGGTCAGCTATTCCCCTCTCTCTGTCGGTCAGCTATTCCCCTCTCCCTGTCGGTCAGCCTTCCCCTCTCCCTGTCGGTCAGCCTTCCCCTCTCTCTGCCTGTCAGCCATTCCCCTCTCCCTGTCGGTCAGCCATTCCCTTTCCCTGTCGGTCAGCCATTCCCCTCTCCCTGTCGGTCAGCCATTCCCCTCTCTCTGTCGGTCAGCTATTCCCCTCTCTCTGCCTGTCAGCCATTCCCCTCTCCCTGTCGGTCAGCCATTCCCCTCTCTCTGTCGGTCAGCTATTCCCCTCTCTCTGCCTGTCAGCCATTCCCCTCTCCCTGTCGGTCAGCCATTCCCCTCTCCCTGTCGGTCAGCTATTCCCCTCTCTCTGCCGGTCAGCCATTCCCCTCTCCCTGCCTCTCAGCCATTCCCCTCTCCCTGCCGGTCAGCCATTCCCCTCTCCCTGCCGGTCAGCCATTCCCCTCTCCCTGTCTGTCAGCCATTCCCCTCTCCCTGTCGGTCAGCCATACCCCTCTCTCTGCCTGTCAGCCATTCTTCTCTCTCTGCCTGTCAGCCATTCCCCTCTCCCTGTCGGTCAGCCATTCCCCTTTCCCTGTCGGTCAGCCATTCCCCTCTCCCTGTCGGTCAGCCATTCCCCTCTCCCTGCCTCTCAGCCATTCCCCTCTCCCTGTCGGTCAGCTATTCCCCTCTCTCTGACGGTCAGCTATTCCCCTCTCTCTGCCTGTCAGCCATTCCCCTCTCCCTGTCGGTCAGCCATTCCCCTCTCCCTGTCGGTCAGCTATTCCCCTCCCTCTGCCGGTCAGCCATTCCCCTCTCCCTGCCTCTCAGCCATTCCCCTCTCCCTGCAGGTCAGCCATTCCCCTCTCCCTGCCGGTCAGCCATTCCACTCTCCCTGTCTGTCAGCCATTCCCCTCTCCCTGTCGGTCAGCCATTCCCCTCTCTCTGCCTGTCAGCCATTCCCCTCTCCCTGTCGGTCAGCCATTCCCTTTCCCTGTCGGTCAGCCATTCCCCTCTCCCTGTCGGTCAGCCATTCCCCTCTCCCTGCCTCTCAGCCATTCCCCTCTCCCTGCCTGTCAGCCATTCCCCTCTCCCTGCCTGTCAGCCATTCCCCTCTCCCTGTCGGTCAGCTATTTCCCTCTCTCTGTCGGTCAGCTATTCCCCTCTCGCTGCCTGTCAGCCATTCCCCTCTCCCTGCCTGTCAGCTATTCCCCTCTCTCTGTCGGTCAGCTATTCCCCTCTCTCTGCCTGTCAGCCATTCCCCTCTCCCTGTCGGTCAGCCATTCCCCTCTCCCTGTCGGTCAGCTATTCCCCTCTCCCGGTCAGTCAGCCATTCCCCTCTCCCTGCCTGTCAGCCATTCCCCTCTCCCTGTCGGTCAGCTATTTCCCTCTCTCTGTCGGTCAGCTATTCCCCTCTCGCTGCCTGTCAGCCATTCCCCTCTCCCTGCATGTCAGCCATTCCCCTCTCCCTGTCTGTCAGCCATTCCCCTCTGCCTGCCTGTCAGCCATTCCCCTCTCCCTGCCGCTCAGCCATTCCCCTCTCCCTGTCGGTCAGCCATTCCCCTCTCCCGGTCGGTCAGCCATTCCCCTCTCCCTGTCTGTCAGCCATTCCCCTCTCCCTGCCTCTCAGCCATTCCCCTCTCCCTGCCTGTCAGCCATTCCCCTCTCCCTGTCGGTTAGCTATTCCCCTCTCTCTGTCGGTCAGCTATTCCCCTCTCTCTGCCTGTCAGCCATTCCGCTCTCCCTGTCGGTCAGCCTTCCCCTCTCCCTGTCGGTCAGCCATTCCCCTCTCCCTGTCGGTCAGCTATTCCCCTCTCCCGGTCGTGCAGCTATTCCCCTCTCTCTGCCTGTCAGCCATTCCCTCTCCCTGCCTCTCAGCCATTCCCCTCTCCCTGTCGGTCATCTATTCCCCTCTCCCGGTCGGTCAGCCATTCCCCTCTCCCTGTCTGTCAGCCATTCCCCTGTCCCTGCCTCTCAGCCATTCCCCTCTCCCTGCCTGTCAGCCATTCCCCTCTCCCTGTCGGTCAGCTATTCCCCTCTCTCTGCCTGTCAGCCATTCCCCTCTCTCTGCCTGTCAGCCATTCCCCTCTCCCTGTCGGTCAGCCTTCCCCTCTCCCTGTCGGTCAGCTATTCCCCTCTCTCTGTCGGTCAGCTATTCCACTCTCTCTGCCTGTCAGCTATTCCCCTCTTCCTGTCGGTCAGCTATTCCCCTCTCTCTGTCGGTCAGCTATTCCCCTCTCCCTGTCGGTCAGCCTTCCCCTCTCCCTGTCGGTCAGCCTTCCCCTCTCCCTGTCGGTCAGGTATTCCCCTCTCTCTGTCGGTCAGCTATTCCCCTCTCCCTGTCGGTCAGCCATTCCCATCTCCCTATCGGTCAGCCTTCCCCTCTCCCTGTCGGTCAGCTATTCCCCTCTCTCTGTCGGTCAGCCATTCCCCTCTCCCTGTCGGTCAGCCTTCCCATCTCCCTGTCGGTCAGCTATTCCCCTCTCTCCGTCGATCAGCCATTCCCTCTCCCTGCCTTTCAGCCATTCCCCTCTCTCTGCCTGTCAGCCATTCCCCTCTCCCTGTCGGTCAGCTATTCCCCACTCTCTGTCGGTCAGCTAATCCCCTCTCTCTGTCGGTCAGCTATTCCCCTCTCCCTGTCGGTCAGCCATTCCCATCTCCCTATCGGTCAGCCTTCCCCTCTCCCTGTCGGTCAGCTATTCCCCTCTCACTGTCGGTCAGCCATTCCCCTCTCCCTGTCGGTCAGCCTTCCCATCTCCCTGTCGGTCAGCTATTCCCCTCTCTCTGTCGGTCAGCTATTCCCCTCTCTCTGCCTGTCAGCCATTCCGCTCTCCCTGTCGGTCAGCCTTCCCCTCTCCCTGTCGGTCAGCCATTCCCCTCTCCCTGTCGGTCAGCTATTCCCGTCTCCCGGTCGTGCAGCTATTCCCCTCTCTCTGCCTGTCAGCCATTCCCTCTCCCTGCCTCTCAGCCATTCCCCTCTCCCTGTCGGTCATCTATTCCCCTCTCCCTGTCGGTCAGCCATTCCCCTCACCCTGCCTCTCAGCCATTCCCCTCTCCCTGCCAGTCAGCCATTCACCTCTCCCTGTCGGTCAGCTATTCCCCACTCTCTGTCGGTCAGCTATTCCCCTCTCTCTGTCGGTCAGCTATTCCCCTCTCCCTGTCGGTCAGCCATTCCCCTCTCCCTGTCGGTCAGCCTTCCCATCTCCCTGTCGGTCAGCTATTCCCCTCTCTCCGTCGATCAGCCATTCCCTCTCCCTGCCTTTCAGCCATTCCCCTCTCTCTGCCTGTCAGCCATTCCCCTCTCCCTGTCGGTCAGCTATTCCCCACTCTCTGTCGGACAGCTATTCCCCTCTCTCTGTCGGTCAGCTATTCCCCTCTCTCTGTCGGTCAGCTATTCCCCTCTCCCTGTCGGTCAGCCATTCCCATCTCCCTATCGGTCAGCCTTCCCCTCTCCCTGTCGGTCATCTATTCCCCTCTCCCTGTCGGTCAGCCATTCCCCTCTCCCTGTCGGTCAGCTATTCCCCTCTCCCGGTCGTGCAGCTATTCCCCTCTCTCTGCCTGTCAGCCATTCCCTCTCCCTGCCTCTCAGCCATTCCCCTCTCCCTGTCGGTCATCTATTCCCCTCTCCCTGTCGGTCAGCCATTCCCCTCACCCTGCCTCTCAGCCATTCCCCTCTCCCTGCCAGTCAGCCATTCCCCTCTCCCTGTCGGTCAGCTATTCCCCTCTCTCTGTCGGTCAGCTATTCCACTCTCTCTGTCTGTCAGCCATTCCCCTCTCCCTGTCGGTCAGCCATTCCCCTCTCCCTGTCTGTCAGCTATTCCCCTCTCTCTGCCGGTCAGCCATTCCCCTCTCCCTGCCTCTCAGCCATTCTCCTCTCCCTGCCGGTCAGCCATTCCCCTCTCCCTGCCGGTCAGCCATTCCCCTCTCCCTGTCTGTCAGCCATTCTCCTCTCCCTGTCGGTCAGCCATTCCTCTCTCTCTGCCTGTCAGCCATTCCCCTCTCCCTGTCGGTCAGCCATTCCCTTTCCCTGTCGGTCAGCCATTCCCCTCTCCCTGTCGGTCAGCCATTCCCCTCTCCCTGCCTCTCAGCCATTCCCCTCTCACTGCCTGTCAGCCATTCCCCTCTCCCTGTCGGTCAGCTATTCCCCTCTCTCTGTCGGTCAGCTATTCCCCTCTCTCTGCCTGTCAGCCATTCCCCTCTCCCTGTCGGTCAGCTACTCCCCTCTCCCGGTCAGTCAGCCATTCCCCTCTCCCTGCCTGTCAGCCATTCCCCTCTCCCTGTCGGTCAGCTATTTCCCTCTCTCTTTCGGTCAGCTATTCCCCTCTCGCTGCCTGTCAGCCAATCCCCTCTCCCTGCCTGTCAGCCATTCCCCTCTCCCTGTCTGTCAGCCATT
This sequence comes from Hypanus sabinus, assembly GCF_030144855.1. Lineage (NCBI taxonomy): Eukaryota > Metazoa > Chordata > Chondrichthyes > Myliobatiformes > Dasyatidae > Hypanus > Hypanus sabinus. The sequence goes on from NW_026779753.1 coordinate 74,479, forward strand.
CCCCTCTGCCTGCCTGTCAGCCATTCCCCTCTCCCTGCCGCTCAGCCATTCCCCTCTCCCTGTCGGTCAGCCATTCCCCTCTCCCGGTCGGTCAGCCATTCCCCTCTCCCTGTCTGTCAGCCATTCCCCTCTCCCTGCCTCTCAGCCATTCCCCTCTTCCTGCCTGTCAGCCATTCCCCTCTCCCTGTCGGTTAGCTATTCCCCTCTCTCTGTCGGTCAGCTATTCCCCTCTCCCTGTCGGTCAGCCTTCCCCTCTCCCTGTCGGTCAGCCTTCCCCTCTCCCTGCCTCTCAGCCATTCCCCTCTCCCTGTCGGTCAG